>NC_042968.1:67461187-67721187 GCF_901001165.1 Salmo trutta
TAAGAAGACCCTGAGAGACTTTGAGGGCGGCCTGGGCACCACGTAAGTGACAGCGCCAGGGTTGAACTGAACGCTTTGTGTGTCAGAGTCCAGTCATCTGAGGATAATGTGAGGGAAATGATTTTCCACCACATTACTCTTTGGCCCAGTCACTGTTTTCTCTTTATTTTTTTTGCCGCAGGCCCTACTCTCCTGCTATTCCCAGAATCCCATGCGTGTCCCCTGAAACTGTCCTGCTTGAGGGGGTAAGGTTAAAGGATTTATTCATTTATCTCATCAAATGCAATTGTTAATGCTGATGATTAGATTGTGCTCTCTCTTTCTCCCTCTCCCTCTCCCTCCACAGCACACCCCTGTCCCCTTGCCTAAGGAGTATGATGAGGACTCTCTGATCCCCAGCAGTCCTGCTACAGAGACCTCCGACAATGTTAGCCCAGTGGCCAGCCCCATACACACAGGGTCAGTTTACTACCTCTACAACCCTGTTCCTGGAGAGCTACCCTCCTGTAGGTTTTTGCTCCAACCCCAGTTTTAACTAACCTGGTTCAGCTTATCAACCAGCTAATTATTAGAATCAGGTGAGCTAGGTTAGGGTTGGAGTGAAAACCTACAGGACGGTAGCTCTCCAGGAACAGGGTTGTAGAGGTAGTACAATGCTTACGCACTACAATACCTACACACCCTATTATACACAATACCAACACATTACATAATGAATCTGCAGCTTATTTCCTATTTCTTCCATTCAGTGTGATTACATTCCTTTAACGAGGTCACTATGACCGTTCATGACCTAATTTGACCAGGATGAACTTGAATGAAGCACGGTCGGATAGTTATTCTCTCAATAATTAATGGTGGTTCTCATTGGTTGCTGGTCAGGTTCCTGGTCAGTTTCATGGTGGATGCCCGGGGGGGCTCCATGCGTGGCAGCAGACACCACGGGCTGCGTGTCATCATCCCCCCTCGGACCTGTGCTGCCCCCACCCGCATCACCTGTCGTCTGGTCAAACCCCAGAAACTCAACACCCCACCCCCGCTGGTAGAGGGAGAGGGCCTGGCCAGCCGTATCATCTCCCTGGGGCCCTCCAGTATGCAGTTCCTAGGGTGAGTACGGGCGTGTGCCCGCTTGCGTGCTTGCATGTGTGTGTCTGTATCTCTGTATGTCTGCTTGTTTGTCAACCTGTATTTGATTGGGCAGTGAGGACCTTGCATTTCTCTTATTACCCAGTGGCAGTGATAGTGGTGATTGTAACAGTGTAGGAGCAATCGTACAGTAATCGTAATAGATTCCAATAGTAATAGCATGTATAGCATTCTGATGTAGAGTGGTGTTATCTCTATAGGCCAGTGATAGTGGAGATTCCCCACTTCGCTTCTCTGGGTCGAGGGGACCGGGAGCTGGTTGTTCTGCGCAGTGAGAACGGCTCTGTCTGGAAGGAGCATCGCAATCGCTATGGCGACGAGGTGCTGGAGACCATTTTGAATGGCATGGATGAAGGTCAGTGTAACGATGATAAATGTCACCCCTCTACAGTAGAGCCATGTTTATGTACTGTTATGTCTAAGGCCTCGTATGTAAGCGACAGTATATAATTTTACCGTGACAACGATGTTATACACACAAAAATATATGTAACTCATTAACGTAATCCATACCCCTTTCTCTCTGCCGCCCCTCTCCTTCCTCAGACCTGGAGAGTCACGAGGACTTGGAGAAGAAGAGAATCCGACGCATCATCTCCACGGACTTCCCCCTCTACTTCGCTGTGGTGTCCCGCGTCCAGCAGGAGAGCGACTTGATTGGCCCAGAGGGCGGTCAGCTGGCCAGCATGCTGGTCCCTCATGTCCAAGCCATCTTCCCTGAGACAGCGGTCACCAAGAAAGTTCGACTGGGGCTGCAGGTGAGGAAGAGGAGAAGGACGAGGAAGAGAGGGGGAGATGCATGCAGAGCGATGCCTTACCTTACCCACTGGCTTATGTGAATAGAAAGGCATGTTGGCTCCCTAGGAGTGAATAGACTATGTCATGCTTTCTGCACTGCTCTTCCAAAGACCTAGGGCTGTATTCAGTCAACTTTGATTGAATGAGACATCTTGTCAGGTAGCTGCTCTGTTCAGCTCACTCAATCAGGGCTGTCTGTCCTGCCAATCAAGCAAGTTTGGCACCACAGCAACAATGGAGCTGGCTAATGCATAACACTGACTACAGCATATAGAAACTGGCAGTCAGGAGTGCTGACTACCTCCATATACTGAAGCTGGATTACTTTTATTTTTCCACGAGCAAAGATTGTGTTGTTTTACTTCTTACTGCTTCCATTTGTCCCATATCTCCTAATTATAATTTTGTGTCTGTTGTCCTTTGATTTAGATGTTTTGTGTACTGTATTTGTGATATTGACTTTTTGCATGTATGAATGTGTTTGCTTTGGTTCATTATTGTCTTTTTCCTTTTTCCTTTATCCAGCTTTTCATCATACTTCAGTTCCCTGAGCTAAATGAACTGATATTCAAATGTGCATGGCACTTGGTTTGGTTTTACGTGTATGATTGTTTATCCATCGGTTAGATGTATGTTCAGGTAGGCCTATGTATTATGTTGTAATAATATGTGTTTGTCTTAAAAATAGTTTGTTGACTATGTTTCAGAGGGTGAGTAATGTGAGACAGAAAGTTTTAAGTGTTTTCTGTTGTATTTTTACCTTGCGTTATTGCGTTATTTTTGTCTCCCCTTTTAATACATCACTTGTCCTTTCTTTTCTCTCACTCTTTCTCATCTCCCGTCTTTCCTCTCCCTTTTCAGGCTCAGCCTATCCCAGACGAGCTTCTGACTCGACAGCTTGGTAACCAAGCGACCTTCAGCCCAGTGGTCACGGTCGAGCCACGACGACGCAAGTTCCACCGGCCAATAGGATTACGCATCCCGCTGCCCCCATCTTGGAGGGAGAGTCCACGTGACGCTGGGGAGGGGGACACCACCAGCCTGCGCCTCCTCTGCAGTGTCATTGGTACAGTCATGCATGGAGTTTACTTTATGTCCTTGACATCTGGTTCATGGCAAATAGCATTAATTGTCAACATAAGTGAGTGTTAGGACAGGGGTGAAGGGGACAGAACTAGTGCTGAAAGATCCACACAGTAGTGGGTAAAAAGGTAGTACAGAAGGGGGCTAATCACACACCCCTGGGGTGTTCAGGATCAGCGTGGCGGAGGTGTTGTTCCCTACCCTCACCGGCCTCGACCGGAGCATGGGGGGGTCTCAAGCAGTGAAATTATTACTAGTATTATAATTGTTTAATTATGCCCAGCTCATGAGGCCACTTGATGATGTGAGGCCTGAGGCAACTGCCTAATGGTAAGTCAGCCACTGTGTGTAATTTAGCCTATTAAACACAAAAATTAAGTTTCAAGTGAGAATTGATACTGAAAAATAAAGGAAATTATTACCTACACCCAAATGTTTTTTAGCAAAAAATTAGTGTGTAGTTCCAGTAATTAGCTACACCACTACATGGCTAAAAAGTAATTAACTACTGAAAACACTACTTAGATTTGAATTTAGTTTAACTACCGCCAAGCTACTGCAGAATGTAATTCAATTTCTAGTTGAACTACATGTAGTTCACTACTCCCCAACACGGATTCTCACATAAATATTCCTCTTGCCCAAGTGGGATACCACAGTGTGTAGTGCAATGGCGATTCATTGTCCGTGTATCTGTTGGGGCGGTATGTAAATTGTCGGGTGTCTACCGTGTCGGGTAAGGTGGAGGTGACATGTCCCTGGACTAGCCTCTCAAAGCACTTCATGATGACCGAAGTGAGTGCTACGGGGCGATAGCATCACGAGCCCAGACAATCTTTTATGAAAGAGAGTTGGGAAAAGTAACAGGCCTCCGAGGGGAAAGAGAGAGATTGAGAAAGTGGAAGTGTATAAAAAGAGAGAGATGAAACAGCCCCTTGTCTCCCAGGTGGAACAGCACCTGCCCAGTGGGAGGACATCACTGGCACCACCAAGCTGTTGTACACCAACAACTGCGCCAACTTCACCACCAACGTCTCTGCAAGGTGAGTCCTAATTCACACCCTCCTTTAGATGTTATACCAAATGTATGAGGAAGAACACCAGTATACTACTTTACCCTGTGCATAATAACCATTTGCAACCTCATCCTGTGCCAAGCCATATTGAGTTCCATCCGCTTACACTATGCAACAGCCTTTAATCCATTAACTGTACACTTCGACACATAAAACAGATGCACACACACAAACAGCCACAATCTCTATCGACTATCCCTCAACCTTCTCTGTGCGTCATCTCTCCCCCTCTCCTCTCGTCCTCTCCCCAGGTTCTGGCTGGCAGACTGCCCCCGCACAGCTGAGGTGGTGACCTTCGCCAACCTGCTGTACCGGGAGCTGATGGCCGTGCCCTACATGGCCAAGTTTGTAATATTTGCCAAAATGAACGAGGCGCGCGAGGGCCGCCTACGCTGCTACTGCATGACCGACGACAAGATGGACAAAACCCTGGAGCTGCACGAGAACTTCAGCGAGGTGGCCCGGAGCAGGGATATAGAGGTCAGCAGGTGTCAATGGGCGAGGGGTTTAGTGTGTGTGTCAGTACATTCTACTGTCTTTAAATATGTTCACATAACTCAGACATTTGTGTGAATAATCCATGGAAGTCAATGGAGGATTTTTTTTCTCTCGTGACTCTCTGTCGCCCCCCTCAGGTGATGGAGGGCATGCCGCTGCACCTGGAGTGCTCTGGTAACCTGGTGCCTGTGAGGAAGGCCACTCAGCAGCCACGCAGCTTCAGCTTCCAAGCCTTCAGAGATAACAGACTGCCTGTCTCTGTCAAGGTCTGTCTCCCTCTCATTGTCTATCTCTATTTTTGCACTGAATTGTGATTCAGTCGATTTAATTGAAGTGTCAGTCTGTCAAACTGTCTGTTGGTGTATTTGACATGTTATTCAGGCAGGTTTTGCGTTGAATTGACACCCGGTCAGTCGACAGTCGGTTGGTCTTTCGATCCGGTCTACATGTCTGTGTGTCTGACGGACTATTGGTGTTTCTGATATGTCGGTGTGTGTCTGTCATTGTCTTTCAGACATGTTTGTGTGTCCATCTATCCGTCCATCTATCTCTTTACCTTTATATGTGTTCATTACAATTGTTGTGTATCTTCTCCCATCTCTATCACTCCATCTCTCCATCTGTTTCAAATCTTGCAATTTTTTTGCATATCTGTTCAGCCTGTCTTTCTTTCTTTACCTGTGTGTGCATACCTGAGTTGCAGACAACACTTCTCTTTCACAGACCACCTGTCTATCTGTCTGTGTGTCTGTGCGTGTCTGTCTGTCTATACATCTTGTCTGCCTACCCATATGTGTGTCTGTTTGTCTACCCATATCTGTCTGTGTGTTATGTCTGTCTGTGTGGCTTTGAGTGTGTGTGACGTGCGCTTCCGTCTTAGTCAGTCTCAGACGAGTGCCTTGTGAAGTATTCTCCATTGTGGTGTACCTGCCGACTCTACCTAGCTGTAACTGTGTGCACGTCCTTTAGCTCTTTCACCTTCTTGCCTGCCTGCCAATCTTGTGGCCTGCCTGTCTGTATGTCTGTCTCACTGTCTCTCTTTCTCTCTCTCACGGTCACTCTGTTACTGTCTGATCTGACAGACGCCCAGGTAATTGTGCAGGTAAATCTCTCTCTCTCTCTCTCGCCTGCCTATGGACTGCTTCCATCTCTTCCCTCTGTGTTTCTGCTCGACAGCCCGCCACTCTGCAGGTTGTCTAATTCCCCCTTTTCTCTCTTCTTCTTCTTCTTCCCTCTCTCTTTTTCATTACTTTTCACCCTATCCTCTTTATCCTTCATATCTGTTCTGCTTACCTCTTCTTACCTTTGTCATTCTCTCGTGTCTCTCTTCCTCGAGTCCACCTCTTCTGGTCTTCCTGTTCCTCTTTTTTGGCTGTCTTCCTCTATTTCTTTCCCTTGTATCTCCTCTCGCTCTCTCTCTCTCTCTGTGTCTATCAGGTCAGAGACAGCAATAAGGAAGCCTCTGGGTTCCTTTCTTTCCTGCGGAAGTCAACCAAGTACGAGGATGCACAGCACGTGCTGTGTAACCTCAACATCACCATGCCACCCTGTGTCAAGGTACACACTCATGAATGCTCACACACAAACACACACGCACACACACTCCAACCCACTCTCTCACATTCAGAACTCCCACATAGTGAAACCATATTTTCACATGTATTAACTTTAGAGTTCACATGTTTACACCACCTTTTCACATGTGAGGAGAATAACATGTTTTCACCTCACATGTGAATTGCAGTTTTACATGTGAAATTTGCTGTTTCACATGTTAAAACGTTAATGTGAAAATCAGATGTGCAGTTTCACAAAATATCACTTGTGGAATTGTTCAAAATGTGCAGGTTCACATGTAATAAACACAAAATCTCACTTTCACATGTGGAATTGCAGTTTCACATGTGAAAAACATTCACATGAAAATCACATTTGCGTTTCACATGTAAGAAATGTTACATTCCCCAGCTAGAAAACCCAAAATGGCACTCAAACAGAAGGGGGAACTAACAAAGCGTCACTGACCAACCAAAACAAAACAGGTGGGGTTTTAGGAGTGGTTCTGAAAGACACAAGTCCACTGTAAGTTAACTAACAACAACAACTGGAACCTAAAAGACACCCATCATGAGCGGTCACTAAATTTGCCCAAGAAGAATGGTGTAAAGTACTTAAGAAATACTTCAAAGTATTTTTATTGAAGTTGTTTTTTGGGGTATCTGTACTTTACTATTTATATTTTGGACAACTTTTTCTTCACTACATTCCTAAAGAAAATTTACTTTTTAATCAATACGTTTTCCCTATCACCCAAAAGTACTCAGGACAGGAAAATGGTCCAATTCACACACTTTTCAAGAGAACATCCCTGGTCATCTCTTCTACCTCTGATTTGTCGGACTCACTAAACACAAGGATTCGTTTGTAAACTATGTTCGAGTGTTGGTGTGCCCCTGGCAAATTAAAAAAACACTAAAATGGTGCCGTCTGGTTTGCTTAATATAAGGAATATGAAATTATTTAAACTTTTACTATTACAATTGATAAAAGTATATTTTTGCAATTACATTAACTTTTTATAAAGTATGTTTAAAACCAAATACCTTTAGACTTTTACTCAAGTAGTATTTTACTGGGTGACTTTCAATTTTACTTGAGTCATTTTCTATTAACGTACCTTTACTTTTACTCCAGTATGACAATTGGGTACTTTCTCCACCTCTGAAGAAGAGGCAAACAAAATCAAAACCAACACCAAACTCAAAGACAGGAGAAAACCAATAAATAGACCAAAATGAAAGCAGGGAAGATCAGACAAAGGATTGCTTGTCTAGAACTCAAAATGGGGCACGCCAACTAAAGGTGTTAACCCTCTGTATCTATCAAGACCACTGGAACACTGGGCCAGCCACTCTTAAATAGCACCTGGGCTAGCATAGGTGAAACGCCTTCCCATTAACGAGATGGCAACCAGCACAGGTGTAACACATACTGACTAACGAGGTGACACCAATCGGTGCGCCCTACATGCTAACGGGCAATACGTGCTAAAGTCCAACCTCAAAGCATAAATGGACAAACGAAAACTCCACATTTAGTGATATCAAATTTGCAGTTTCACATGTAAGAAAACTCCACATTTACTCCAATGTGTGTAAACAAGGTAAATGTAAATAAACGCTGTATAGCCTAAAATGTAATTTTGATATCATGGATGGTCAGTCCTTGCATCCATAACATAGTATATGGATTTGAGATTGGTTGCATTTCACCAGCCCCATCCCTCAGCTTTTTACCAAAGCTGTGGCTGGGAAAACACTTTGTTAATGTTTCAGTTAAGGCAATGTTTCCCAAACTCAGGACCACAAGGGGTGCTCGTTTTTTTTTTGTTGTCCTAACGCTACACAGCTGATTCAAATAATGAAAGCTTGATGATTAGTTGATTATTTGAATCAGCTGTGTAGCGTTAGGACAAAAAAAAGAGCACCCCTTGTGGTCCTAATAAACACTGAATTAACAATTTCCGCTTTAAGCACCTTTAATAGGGCAATAGTGTTATTATATGGTACAATCCTCTAGTGAATGAGTTACTTTGGTGCCATTTATATCAAGCAAAACTTCTGAAGTTGAGAACAAAATTCTTACTATTGCAAACAAAAACAATGATGTTGAAAGCAAAACATAAATCCAAAAGTATTGATATGAAAAATAAATATTGCAAGGAAATAATTTATAAATGCGCGAGCAAATTGCAAATGGACGCAATTAAATGGAACACGTCCCTTTTTCCTGCAATTTTGTTTGATTATGTTACCCTGGCCTTTGCTTTCGCTGCCTTTTTTACAGTTGCACGTTTTGGCACATTCATTCCAGAAACATAGCACCCTGTATCCCACTGCTGTTTTGCCTCTGAAGCTAAGCAAGGTTGGTCCTGGTTGTCATGTTGTTTTGTATGGGTAGGACTACCAAGGTACAGAAAAATTACAAATGAGACTACATAAACCAGTGGTTCTCAAACCTGTCCTCTGAGACCCCCAGCCGGTTCATGTGTTTGATCTATTCCAGAATTAGCACACCTGATTCAACTTGTCAACTAATCATCAAGCCCTTGACTGGGGGAATCAGGTGAACTAGTTCAGGGCTAAAACAAAATTGTGAAACATCTGGGGGTTCCCGAGGAGAGGTTTGAGAACCACTGACCTAAACCGGAACAACCATCTCAGTAACGGGTGCAATAAGTCTAACTGCTAACAGATTGGATTTGTTTAGAAAAATGTATGTTATTTATCTTTGTGTAGCTTAAAATCTACCTCCAAAAAGCATGCAGGAAAATATGATCATATTTGGTTTTTGAGAGTGTGTGATTATTGTACCTTTATATTCAGAATATTGGGTACAAAATTGTACCATTATACCCTAAAAGGTACCAAACAATACCATTTGAAATCATATGTGTACCTCTGAAGGTTTTTTATATTTTTGTACCACTGGGAACAATGCAATATACCCTGACCATACCCCTTTTTCTAAGAGTGTAGAGTCATTCATTTTATGGAAATTATGAATGGGTTGTTTTTCTGCTTTAATGTTGCTGTTGATTGATTGGTTCTCAGTCGACAAAGGGTGTTGCAATATCTCCTGGGAAGCTATGTCTGCATCTTCCTCAGCTGATGCATGATCAGTTAAACTTTGAAGGCTTAAAAAAGACCAACATTAAATACAGACTGTAAAAGATACTGTATCTAAAAAGAGACTAGTCAGACTATTGATTGGCGGTTCAAAAGCAAAGATGAACTGAATATTTTTATGTCCCATTGCTAATTTAAGCAAAACAATTGTTTGATCTCAAGTACAGTTTTGTTTCCACTAATGTAATAGTCACAAAAGCAGCACAAGAAACCATATGGAAACATTTCCTTAGACAACCTTGGGAGAAATGCATGTACACTGAACAAAAATAAAAATGCAACATGCAACAATTTCTAAGATTTAACTGAGTTATAGTTTGTATAAGGAAATCAGTTAATTGAAATAAATTAATTAGGCCCTAATTTATGGATTTCACACGACTGAGGATACAGATGTGCATCTGTTGGTCATAGATTCCTTAAAAAAAAGTTAGGGGTACGTGGATCAGAAAACCACTCAGTATCTGGTGTGACCACCATTTTCCTCATGCAGCACAACACATCTCCTTCACATAAAGTTGATCAGGATGTTGATTGTGGCCTGTGGAATGTTGTCCCACTCCTCTTCAATAGCTGTGTGAAGTTGCTGGATATTGACGGGAACTGGAACACGCTGTCTTACACGTTGATCCAGAGCATCCCAAACTAGCTCAATGGGTAACATATCTGGTGAGAATGCAGGCAATGGAAGAACTGGAACATTTTCAGCTTCCAGGAATTGTGTACAGATCCTTTCGACATGGGGCCGTGCATTAGCATGCTGAAACATGAGGTGGCGGATGAATGGGACGACAATGGACCACAGGATCTTGTCACGGTATCTCTGAAATTGCCATCGAAAAAAAATTCTATTGTGTTCGTTGTCCCTAGCTTATACCTGCCCATACCATAACCCCACGGCCAACATGGGGCACTCTGTTCACAATGTTGACATCAGAAAACCACTCACCATCTGCCCGGTACAGTTGAAACCAGGATTTATTCGTGAAGAGCACACTATTCCAGTGTGCCAGTGGCCATCAAACGTGAACATTTACCCACTGAAGTTGGTTACGACACCAAACTACAGTCAGGTCAAGAGCCTGGTGAGGACAATGAGCACCCAGATGATCTTCCCTGAGAAGGTTTCTGACAGTTTTTGCAGAATATTTTTGGTTGTGCAAACCCACAGTTTCATCAACTGTCCGGGTGGCTGGTCTTAGACATCCCGCAGGTGAAGCTGGATTGTGGCGGTCCTGGGCTGGTGTGGTTACATGTGATCTGCGGTTGTGAGGCCGGTTGGACTTGCTGCCAAAATCTCTAAAAAGACATTGGACGCGGCTTATGGTAGAGAAAGGAACATTCAATTCTCTGGCAACAGCTCTGGTGTACATTCCTGCAGTCAACATGCTAATTGCATGCTCTCTCAAAACTTGAGACATCTGTGGCATTGTGTGACAAAACAACACCTTTTAGGGTGGCCTTTTATTGTCCCCAGCACAAGGTGCACATGTGTAATGATCATGCTGTTTAATCAGCTTCTTGATATGCCACACCTGTCAGTTGGATTATCTTGTCAAAGGAGAAATGCTCAATACCAGGGATGTAAACAAATTTCAGCACAACATTTCTGAGAAATAATCTTTTTGTGTGTATGGAATTTTTTGGGGATCTTTTATTTCAGTTCATGAAACATGGGACCAACACTACATGTTGCGTTTCTTATTTATGTTCAGTATGTTTCAGAGATAGCAGTACCCATATCTAGTCAGTGATGTGTGTTTTTGTTACTGTGTCCACTGTGTGTGGTCCAGGTTGTTGGGAGTGAGGAACGGAGGCGAACTCTGACCCCGTTGGCCCTGAGGGAGCGCTACAACGCGCTGAACGAGCCCGGTCTGGGTAAGTCTTGCCATGCCTCTCCAGAAGCCCTCTCCCTCATATACATTAGTACTGAATTACCTGTTATGGTTTGCATGGCGCTGGCGCTGGTCGCTCCACTGCGAGTCCTGTTAGCATGGCGGATATTTAGCATTTACATTAGCGCTGGGAATGGGCAGGTCCTTGCAGTGGAGCCAGACAGAGGAGCCCTCTGATTGGCCCATGGTAGATGAGCAAAGATAGGAAGGAGTGCTCATTGGTTACATGGTGAAGATGAGAGCTGGGCCTTTTCTGTCTATCTGAGCACGGCGCTGCTACCTTGCACCTCAGTTCCCTCTGGTTATGTTGTTCTAACAGAAGGGACTGGTGTATGAATGAATTCTTCTCTGCCTACCTCTAACCTACCCTGCCTGTAGTTTGCTAACACATAAGGATTGTATGGGCAAAAACACAATACTCTGCGGGTAATACATATTCCTTTCAACAGACCAGTGCTTTTTGTCAAGGTAAGTTAGCTTTTATCTCTTTTAATAGCAACTGATTTTAGTGGGTTTGATATATTGGATAATATCCTGTATTGAGTAACTTGATCAAATCTGTAAAAATTATACCTTTTTTTGTGCTGTACTGTTTGCACCCCTTACACAGTGTTGAGTCGTGTAGTTGTGATTGAGTCCTACATTTAAAGTAGATGTTCTGAAGTTATCTTTTTTCCCCCAGCTACAGTGAATGCCATGGAGAGGACCGAGCTCAAGATCTCCCTCATATCTGAACAGCTCGGATTGAGCTGGGCAGGTCAGTGCTCCTGTACATGGCTGTTACTCCCGTGTGGCTCAGTTGGTAGAGCATGCTGCTTCTAACGCTAGGGTTGAGGGTTTGATTCCCACGGGGGACCATTATGAAAAAGTATGACAATGTATGAAGTCGCTCTGGAAAAGAATGTTGGCTAAATGACTCAAATGTAGTAATGTATGTATAGTTTACTATGTGTGGTAAGATAAACTTAGTTATGTATATGACATACTGAATACATTTTTCTCTCTCAGAGTTGGCGCGGGAGCTGCATTTTGGTGTGGATGACATTAACAGAATCAGGGTGGAGAATCCTAACTCCCTCCTGGACCAGAGTTCAGCCCTGCTCAACCTGTGGGCTGGCCGGGAGGGCAAGAGGGCCAAGAGTGAGTCTGTCTATCCGTCTCTCTCCCTCTCTCTCTATCTCTCTGTCTCTCTCTCTGTCTGTCTGTGTTACTACAGTCCCCCACCTCTTCATTCCTTAACTTATTTTCCGACCCATCTCTCTCTCTCTCTCTCTCTCTCTTCTCTCCTTCCTCTTTCCCTCTGTCAGTGGAGAGTATATATGTAGCTTTGAAGAACATTGACCGTTCAGACATTGTGAGTTCCGTGGAGGGCCAGCCACAAGCAGGGGCCGGGGCCTCAGAGGAGGGGGCCTGCAGACTGGTTGACCACGACTCCACCCTGCTCTCCCCCAGTATTATCAATGGTAAGAGACACATACCGAGAGGTGTGCGTACACATACACACACACACACACATACACACAGGGGTGCAACTTTGGTTTTAGAAATGGGGGGGACATTTTTTTTATTCCACCAATCAATGGAATCAATAGTATGTATATACCACACTTGACCCTAGTAATGTCAGGGGTTAAAACAAGATCAATGAGAAGACCATTACTCTTCCCAAGTGTATGGGTAACACAGATTGAACCATATCTCTGTTGCTCTACAAGAGATCACGGACACAGGTCGTCCACCTGTAGTCTACAAGCCACAAGTTATTAGGCATCCAATTTTCAGAAGGGGTAAGTGGTAATTGGGCTGCATGGTTGATTGCTGCGGATGATTCTCAAGGGATTTTGATTAAAGTCTGAGAAATGATGCAATTTCCATCATAACCCAGTGATATGTCAGCATGTAAGCATTTCCTTACTGCATTTTGCTGACAGCCACTGTTTCAGTTTTACTGTTCTGACACCTCATGCTTTAGACCTGAACATAAGGGTCTCACATGACATTATACTTGAAGACAGATGTTTTTGAATTTGCACAGTCCTTCACATTGAGTTAATGAGGAGAGGCTAAAATATACATCTTAACTGTGTTTGGGTTTAAGTCTGGTATATGGATGAGTTGGTTATGCGTGGATGTGTGTGTGTGTGTGTCTGGGATGAACACTCCCCTCCTAAGTGGCACTAGTACACAGTTTGTGTGCTCTGAGCCTCCATACCTTGTTCCTTTGTTACTCCCCTCTGTCTCTCCTAGATCTGTCCCCCTCTCGCTCTTTCTCTCTGTGTCTGTGACATGTCATCTCTGCTGCCCAGCCGCCCTCCTCTTCCTCCTCACAGCTCTTCCTCTTCGACCTCTGACCTCATATCGACCTCATGTTGACCTCCTGGGCCTCTCCTCTCTCCTGTCATCTTATTTTCCCGCGTTCCCGTGTTCAGTCCAGCGGGACCCTCACCTCCTCTCTCGAAGTAGCTCTGTGTCTATGCATGTGCATGCTGCCTGCCTCGCTGTACCTCTCTCTGTGGCTCGCATCAGGGAAAGTGTCTTTCTCTAGGTCTGGGAGGGTCAGTGTTGATGTCGGGTGGGGTGGAGGGGTATCAAAATAAAGGCATTGCTGTCCAAATAAAGGTTTGCTGTTTTGGTATAAGAACTGTGTATTTGCATGGCATGCTTTCTCTACGACTATTTCTCTATGTGTATTTTACTTTCTCTTGTTTCTCTGTTTTGTCAAACTTGTTTTAAATGCTGTATTAACACCTTCGATCTCAGTCGTTTTCTGTTAACTCTATGGTGTTGGTTGTATGCTAGGGTGAAACCCATGGTTGACTGAACAGCACATAATGTTCTCAAAATAATGTAGCTGGGACATGACAGCTTTGTCCTTAAGACAACGTTGTCATAATGTTACAGATACATTGTTAGAATGTTATGTGCTCGCCGGTGTGTTCTATGGTGTGGTGTGGTGGAGTGTGTGAGCCTGGGTGTGTGTGTGTGTGTGTTCCCATGTACAGTGACCCTGTGAACTGTGGGTGTGTTTTCATGTGTCTCAGTATGTTTGCGTGTGTGTTGTACATAAGTGGATAGTGTTGTGTGTGTGTGTGTGTGTGTGTGTGTGTGTGTGTGTGTGTGTGTGTGTGTGTGTGTGTGTGTGTGTGTGTGTGTGTGTGTGTGTGTGTGTGTGTTTGCAGATGTACAATCTATGTGGAGTTGCTGTGCTTCACTATGTGTTGTAGCGTAAGTGTCTTTAAATTGGGAGGTACATTAAGGACTAACCCAGATAAACCATCATCATTCAGACTCATTTCTCCATCATCCACCTCATTCAAAGTGCATCTCTACCCCTCATTATCCTCACCTCTACCGTCTCTATACTGTACCATCTCTATACCATCCCAGAAACACACACACACACACAGACACACACACAGACTCACACACACACAGACTGACACTTTTACAGCTATACTATTGTCCGTAGGCATAAACACTGAAAGAAATGAAGCCACACTTCATTCAATATTCCAGTGTCCATGAACACTTGAGTTCCTTCTTCACCTTATTACCACCTACAACACAGACAGACTCTCAAGAGAGAGATATACAAAGGAGAGACAGTGGAAGGCGTTTTAAAGGTAGACACAGTGAACTGATGTTGCCACGAGCAGCACCGCAGATTGAGATGAGCGAGATGCAAGACTTTGCTGTCACACAGTCACACACAGTATCTGCGCATGTGCACGGGTTCGCTTCACACTGTTACAGCGTGGGAGCCAAGGGACCAAAACAGCAGAGAAGTTGAGCCTTGCGCGGCAACATCTCTGTTGTTACGGAAATTGACCTACTATGCCATATCACTGAGTCTACCTTTAAGATAGACAGAACAGAGAAAGACACGCATGATGATGGGAGACAGACGGACGGATGGATGGACAGATGGATGGACAGACAGACAGACAGACAGGAACTTACAAGCAGAAATGCAGGCTCTATTTACAGCTTTGCCTAGAATTAGAAACGCACATAAAAGCATATTTACACTGAAATATAGATCTATAAATCAAATCAATTTCACAACATAAACCTATTTTTGGAAGTAATATTGTTTGTATATGTATGTATGTGTGTGTGTGTGTGTGTGTGTGTGTGTGTGTGTGTGTGTGTGTGTGTGTGTGTGTGTGTGTGTGTGTGTGTGTGTGTGTGTGTGTGAGTGTTCTGTGAGTGTGTGTTGAATTTGTGTGTCCTGTTTGAGTATGTAATGTGTGCGTGTGTGTGCGCTTGTGCATATGTTTGTGTGGAGGTGAGTGCAAGTGCAAGGAACTTCCAATTTTCCTCAGCAGAATTGGCAGCCTCCTGATCCTCTCACTTGTGATCTGGTTTGGAACGATAATGGAATTTGTATCCTGATATCTCAATGATAATAGTATCACGATAATCCATTTTTATCACGATAATAGACATCGAAAGGACACTTTATCAGACAATAAACCCTTTTTGAGGAAAGTGGACAGGTTTTTAATCTAAATGTTGTTGCCAACAGCCAACAGCCAATTTAGAGCAATTAAAAATGATATCGCGATAACATGGACATAATGAAATTCAATATCATAGGTATCGTTGAACACGTTTATCATGGTAAATTGGTAGTATTGATTATCGTGCCAACCCAATTGACCCCAAGCACCCACTCTCTTCCTATCTTGGATGACATTTTCAACCTTCTAACACTACCCCTTTCCCACAGAAAATGGACACGACTCCATTTCCAACCCCCTGTTCCCTAACGTAACACATGCTGCTCTTAGGGGAACGTAAAACTGCTTCCTTTCCACACATTCTCTCCAACAGAACCACTGATGGATCACCAATAGATCAGTGGTCATCAAAATCAGTGTTTTTCATGGAAAGTCAGACAATGCATAACTAAACCCTGGGAAAGTGACTAGATGTTTTCACTACTACCGATTCCAAGAAGGTGCCAGTGAGTGTGTGTGCCTCCTTGGAACTGAAAGTAGTGAAAACAAATATTGTCACTTTCTCTTTCCCAGCATATTTTGACACTGGATAGAGCCGCTCTGTTTCCTGCAGAGAAACAGTCCCACTACACCCACATCCCTGTCTAACCCTCCCCTAACTCCCCCACCCCTGCACCTGCGTGGTGTTAGTCTCCCTCTCTCTTTTATCTCGCTTCCTTCCCAGGTTACGGACTTGTGCAGGAAGAGCTGCTCTCCCCAGCCTCCATGCAGTACAGTCTGCCCTCTCCGCTGGGAGCTGAGCCCTACTGGCAGGAGGTCTCCAGCCTGGAGTGTGCCCCCATCGCCACCACCGAAGAAGACACCCTGATGGAGATGTCAGACGTGCAGGTGTGGCCCTCGGGGGTCAGCCCCTCCCTGGTCACAGTGGAGGACTCGTCCCTGGATGGCAGCAGCCGGGCTGACGACTCAGAGGGGGCCACCCTGTCCCTTCCCTGCAGCCTGGGGCGCCCCAGCAGTGGGGCCAGTGGCTCCATCATGGAGCTGGAGGAGGAGGAAGAGGAGGAGGAGGAAGGGGAAGTAGAGGAGGAGGAAGAGGCGCGGCAAGAGCTGGCGGACAGGGACAGGGTGAGGGCCAGCGGCGCCGTGCCAAAGGTCAACCTGAATGGCCAGCTGGGAGGTCAGAGGTCGGAGGGCAGGAGGGGGGAGGTAGCAGCATCAGTGGCGGGCAGCAGTGTGACTGGAGGAGGAGCGAGGGGAGGAGGAGGACTAAGACAGAGTTCAGAGGAAGGGCTTTCTGTTGTTGCAGGGCAGCAGGTTTACGCCCAGCTGTGTGAGATGTCAGGACTGAGCCGAGCCATGGAGCACAATGGAGACAGGTAAGACTCGGTCAGGGGTTCAGACTGGTCTAGCGAGACAGACCTTATTCTCTGTATGTGTGTACAGAATCCATACTCAAAACTCAATCCATTGTGGCATTCTCTTTTTGTGTCTTTTATCTGTCTGTCTTGTTCTCTTTCCTACTCGTCTCTGTCGCTCTGTCTGTCTGCTCCTCTTTCTTCTTTGTCTCCTTGTCCCTGTCTCCCTCTCCCCTCTCTCTCAGGGTGGTTGGGGGCGGTGCGTTCCAGCCGTACCTCCCCAACAAGGACTCCCTGCGCGGCTGGGCAGGGTCGCAGGCACCCAGGCTGCCCCGGCAGAGTGTGGAGACGCTGATGATGTCACCAAGGTCTCGTGTACCCCAAGAGGCTCTGCTGGCACCGGTGTGTGACATGGGGGCACTCGGAGGTGCTGTGCAGGCACCTGTTTGGGACACAGCCCTTCGACAAGGTGTTGGGCTTCTCACACCAAAAGGCAGGGCTCCAGGTTGTCATGCCGACCGACCACCTGCCGCTTCCTCTGCCTGGAGGAGGGACTTCCTGTCCATGCCTGCGATAGATCGGACAATATTTTAATTTGGTTTCAATCATGAAAATTCCAACCATCAAAACCCACATTTTGACGTTATGTCACGTCATTATCTGAAATTGGCTTAATAGGGCAAAGTTGTGTTGTGTGGTTTGTAAACCTGTGTACTAATGTTATGTGGTTATTTTATGTGTTATATCCTGATGTGTTGACACAGATTGATGCCGATAAAGAGGACTATGCTGTTGAGTTTCTGGCTGAGGAGCAGCTGGTGGACGAACATGGAAACGTTGTCACTAGGAAGGTTAGTTTAGTTCTGTTCTGTTGAGTTTCTGGCTGAGGAGCAGCTGGTGGACGAACATGGAAACGTTGTCACTAGGAAGGTTAGTTTAGTTCTGTTCTGCACGACTATTTCTCCCCAAAATAGACTCTCACACTCACAAATAGATACATGCACACACACGCGCGTGCTCACAAATGCACATTGCGTAGATCAGTGTTAACTCCTCTGTGTATTTTCTCCTTCCCTGCTCCCTCCCTCCTTGCTGTACTGTAGGTGGGGGTGGATGTGAGGAAGGGTGCTCAGTCAGTGAAGCGCACCAGTCTGCGGAGAGTTAAACACTGAAACACACATACCCAGTCCTCAAGGTATGGGACACATAAGCACTTGTGTATATATTGCAGTGCTTGGATCGATGCTTTTAGAAGTATCTATCAAACCCCTCAGAACCAGAGAAGGTTGAAGTTAAACTGGCTATTGTAAATGACAAACCCCTGCACACTACTCCCCTTGCAATAATGTTATGAAGTGAAAGATGAAAGAATCTTTGTTTGCCAGCTCTCATCAGAGCATGGATGGCGTACATTACATTTCATCACTTTTTGAATGGGAATACACCTCTGGTTATCTTAAAGTGTTGTTCATTTTTTTATTTAATCAACAGAAAAAAAATTGTTTCATATATTGTTTCTTCCTCATCTTGACTGGCTTCCTCTGTCCCTTTCTTTAAATGTGATGAGATTGTAATAGTTCACAATAATTCCCTTTTTACTGAAATCAGTTTTTTCTCTTTACCGTAGAACCGGACATCCACTGCCAAACCGTCCTCCACAAACAAAAAGCCAGGTGACAGAGGAAAACAGGGAGAAGATTGAGAGGAGAGGAGACTAGAGAAGACTGAAAGAAGGACTAAGATCAGCAAACAACAAATACAAACACAAAATCATCTGCAGAATGACCCTGGATCGCCACAACAAGAGGAAACGAGAAGGAGATCTACTTGTAGTTTTGTAACATAAAAAAAGATACTTAACTAGAGTAGGGCATGATTTTTTCTATAAAAACCTCATAAAATCCAACCAGAAAAAAAGCAACAAAAAAGTGCTTCCTGTCAACTGTAATTGCATGATTGACTGCTGGTGCATGACCATTGACCTTTGAACTGTCATTATCTACAAACTGAATTGGTACAAGTTATGGGGCCGACCCAGGACTGACTGGGTCAGGGACGAGCTTAAGGACACCCCCCACCCCTCCAAAAGGATTGGTTGGTGTTAGCAAGTTGAGTCTGGTAACACTACTGCCAAAAAAGCTAATATTTTTTTCCCTCTTCAGATTGCTATGATACAGTCAATCCAATGCTGAGCTTACCAATGCTTCATTCACTTGGACCCTATTTCCTTGTTATTCTATGTGATATATGCACTATGCTCTGTGGATGGGTGTCTGTGTGTGTCTGTGTGTGTATTTCTACAGCATGTGTTCTCTCGCTTCTGGCTTGGCACTGAGCCGTGTCCTGGTTGGTCAGTGCTCCTGTGATGTCACCCACCGTGCTCCCCTACTTGGGAGCGTCTCTCTGTGTGTGACGTCTTTCCTTTGTGAACGCGCTTCTCGTGTTTCTTTAGCTCTGTTCACCCCAGTTCCACTTTGTCTGGCGTTGATAGGGACTAGCTTTCTCCCCCTGTTTTAGGAGGGTGTGCTTTATTCAGACAATGGGAATGTTTTTCCAGATGGGAACAAAAAAGAGTTTGTCGCTTGATAGCATTGCGTGGCAGCCAGTGTATTCTAACATTAATGCCCAACACATCCCAGATTTACGGTAGCATGGGGTCCCCTTCCCCTCCTACCCCCCTCCCCTCTGCCATGTTGACACCACACTCCTCTCCAGCAACTCCTGTAGCTCCAACTTAAATCTCTACCCAATCAGCTTCATCCACTGCTCTCTCTCTCTCTCATTCTCTCTTTGCTGTGGCTGTAGCACCTCACGACATCGTCCTTTTGTGGTTCACATTCACTTGTGCTTTTGATTTGAGGGGGTGAAGCAGACAGGGGATTAATGATCAGTGTGGATAGTCATATTTATGGGAAAGAGATGGAGGTAAATGTGAAGGTTTAGATGAGATGCTAGAGACTAGAGACTAGCATAGCTAAACAAGTAAGGACAGACTGACAGATAGCACTGTGATCGCCCAATTTAACACTGACCCCTGACCCCTGAGCCCATGTACCCTGTACTGTGAACTTATAGACACACACACACCTCATAAATGCATACAGACACGCATACATCATACACACTGTCACATATCCTTAATACACACATGCACACGCACATACAGTAATTCATTTATTGTGCCCTAGTTGTTATGAGAAGCCTGGTCGGACTCAGATTATGTACTTTGGTGTCTGCCACAGCAATAATATCAGACAAGGAGGGATATATATATATATATATATATATATATATATATATATTATATATATATATATATATGTATATATATGTGTGTGTGTGTGTGTACAGTGGGAGGGTGGGTGTTCTGTATCTGCACATTATGGTAGCATTTAAAGCATTTCTCTCTCTGAAATTGGTGCAGACAAATCAGAAGCATGCATGTGTACAAAAGGTACAATCCAAGACGGTATGCAAACAGTTTTCCCCTCACAAATGTGATCCTTTCAATGCATTCACGATTGACATTCCATAATGCTGTCTCCTCTGTTCCTCTGACCTTCATGTTGTTGTATTAGCATGGTGGCACTGCCACCTGGTGTTATAAAGAGGTATCACAGACTAGATAACTGGATTGGAGCAGCAGCAGCTGGGGGGCAATATAGTAAAGGTTTGGGAAAAGGATTTGGTCCAGCACTTAACGTAGCAGATATTACCCAGGATATGCTAACTTCATACATTGAATCTTAGGAATGGATCTCTCATGGTAGCACTTATTTACTATATATGTATGTACTGTGGTTGGAGTGAATGTGACTATGAATGATTGCGTGAATAGATTAGCGACACATCACCGACACGTATTCCCTGCCAATCAGTGCACATTAAAACCTCATCTGTTATGCCACATATATCACATATCACTTATCGTTCACTCTTATTCCACTCAGGTTTCAGTTTTAGCAGGATCCAAGTTTTGCCCTGTTTTTGAGTTCAGAGCCCTCTATAGAAAGAGAACCATGTGTGTCAACATGAGTCCTGCGGAATCAGTTTGGGGTTGTTGGGTAGGGAGAGGTGTGTGTGTGTGTGTGTGTGTGTGTGTGTGTGTGTGTGTGTGTGTGTGTGTGTGTGTGTGTGTGTGTGTGTGTGTGTGTGTGTGTGTGTGTGTGTGTGTGGTGGAGGGGTCATTGGTAACAGGTGAGGTGTAATTATAAAAGGGTAGCCTTTAGTTAGGATGTTGGTGGATTCCCTAGGTGAAAAGTCTGTGGTCTTTAAGCCTCACCTCTCCAGGTCACCTAATCTATTTTTAAACAGCAGTGTAGCTGATTGACTTATGTTGCTGCATTGGGTCTGAATAGGCTAATGATGAAGAATAGTGAAACTCTCAATCAGCAATTGATAACTCAATCAATCTATCAATCAGGTTTTCCACAACAACAAGACACTGATACCTGATATGGGTGAGATATAGGGACCATAGTCCTGAAAGGTATTTAAAATGGATGTACAGCATGTTTGATTCATCTCAGATGAAGGGGATCTGTGTATGTGGGTTTAGAGGTTGACAAGATCAAACTGAAAATTAGGCCGGTCCACAAGCCTTTGCACTGTGAGAACTGTAGACTCCGCCAGTGTGTGTGTGCATGTGTGTGTGTGCGTGTGGTGTTCAAAAGGTTGACGAGGAGAGGGACATGGTTTTAAAACTAGGGACACAACATGAGGACATGGAAATGATCATGTATTTGAAAGAGTATTTTAAAATTACTGTTGCAAAGAATAGAGATCACCTATACTCCTTTAGAATGGAAACGTGACAATATTAACGCAATATGATATTACTCTGTACTAAGGAATGCAACTGCACACATGCACAGAAAATGTTTTTATGAAAATATATGTATAAATATATGACAAAATATATTTAATTAGAATGCTATGCACCCTTATAGAGTTGTTATGGATGTTCTTTAAGCATATTAACTATAGTATAGGCAAACGGCCACATCGTGGGGAATGTAGAGGCTTTGTAGGTATTTCAAATTGTTTTCTTTTCTTTTTTATTGTCATGGAGAGAGGAAAAACAAACGTGAATATGTATTCAAGCCTTTGTTTCAATCAGATTCATTCTGACATGAAGATATGTATAGATCATCTACTCTGTACACCAGCTCCAACCATTTACAGAAATGAATAAAGAAAGATGTGAACATACCTGATGTGTTCTCTTACACATTTTGATGTGTTTGAGAATCAAATGTAAATTGATGTACGTTTGTAAATGTAAATTGTAAATCTAGATGTATGTGTATAAAGGTAAGTACATTGGTGCAAACCAGTTATCGGGCAGAGTGGTTCTTATCCTTTGTTTCAAAGACTTAGGCCTACATATTAAGGCTATCGATGTACTCCCACAGGAATATTTAAAACCTCATCTTTTTTTAACAATCATAATTCTATCATTCAGTTTACATAAAGTTATTTAGGCTAAAACTACAACTCCCTGTAGACTCTCCCTTATTTGGTTTATGCAGGATTGACGTCCAGTTTTTTTCTGCCAATCAAAACTGGTGGTACTTTCAACTTTGTTTTGAGGAGCACTTACGCTAAATTATTTTGTAGCAGTATTGGAGGCACGAGGAGGGCAAGGTGATCCGAAAAGATGGAATGAGGAGAAAAACAGTGACCTTTAGAGGTGAAATTTGCGCGCTGTCTATCATCTGCTATACGTTTGGTCTTGTTCGAAGAGCATGGTTTACAGCTGTTTGGTAGTTTGTATTCGTAGTTTAAAGGATGTCTTCAGGGGTCCTGGGAGTCAAACGACTAGTCAGGGTATCCCGACCACCCGCCCTGTCATCAACGATGTGGCCCTCAAGATTATTCTATAACACCAGGAGGGACACTTCAGTATGACCCCTGGAGGTATGTGAAACTCAATCATAATAATAGCCTTATAGTAAATACAATAATATTATTTTAATAATGGTCATCATCGTCGTAACAAGGTAGTGAATGGCGGGACAGGGAAGTGAACCCTGGTCAAAGACGTGAAAGACAAATACCCGATGCATCGCGGCAATAGGGTTTACTCACTTGTTGGGATTTTTTTTATTCCCAACGTAATTTATTTGAAATGAAGTGGAAACAACGTTGATTCAACCAGTGTGGCTCATATAATGGGAAGGGATGTCCCATGCTTCGACTACTCAGCGGTCTAATGGCCACACGGCCGCCATCCCACTTCTGACACCAGTGTAGCGATCCCGGGTTGCTGTCGTGAAAGGCAAACACCCTACACATCATGCCAATAATTAACTCACTTGTTTGAAATTGTAACATAGCTCATATAGGGATGATCGCTACAATAATAATAATAGGCCAAATTGAACATGTTTATTCTTTATCATTATTATTATTAATATCTGGTGCTCATTTGCTTTCATCTACCCTGTTTGTGACCTCTCTTACTCTCTTATTCCACCAGCAGACAAGAGTGCAGGCAAAGGTCTGGTGTGTGAGTGTGTGCGCATGCACGCACATGTTATATATTAGTCTATAATTTTTATGACTGTTTTCTATTTTACTGCACTGTTTTCATCTTGTTTTTGCAGGGAAGGATGCTCAATTTGAAATGGACATTTAGCCATTTGATGGGTCTGCTGGAGTATTGCAGCCTTGAGGACAACAAGGAACTTGTGTTTTAACTGTGTGTTTAAGCTGTCTCCTTTGTTTGATGAACACAGCATTATAAAATGGATGAAGAGACTGCCTCCTAGTGCTGCATTATTTATCTGCAGTCATAAGAATCGCTCAGGAAAAGAAAACACGAACATGCCATATTTCCTCACTCCTTCGTCCATTGATTTGGTGTTATTTACTCATTGTCCTGTCTGAAGGATGAAGCCTTTGAATTATGTTTTAGTGTTCTCCAATAGAATTTTGTAAACCCCAATGGCATTCTCAGAATTTGTTGCGGTTAAGTATTGGTGTAGGCCAGGGGTGGTCAACTTTGATGGGGGAGGGGGCTACAAAAATCGGGACTCATCACGCAGTGGCTCATGGGTCTGCATACCCACATTCATACCCATATCCATACCCACATCCATACCCACACATTCAGCTAGAGCCGGCCCAAGCAGAATTTGTTGTCTCCCTTCCAACCTCCCCCCCAAAATGTTTTGGGTTTGTTTCAGTTTTAAAGCAAGTTGGCTGCAATTTTACACATTTTACCATGGGGCAGAGAGAAAAATGAGCAGTTTTACAGCTAATTTCCTGCAATTCTACACATTTTGCCATAGGGTGGCAACAAACTTTTACAGTTTTTAATATGATATCTGATGATCAATGGGGGCCCCCTGGTCGGTAATTTGACCATGAGTACTACAAGTTTAGATAGTTTTTGACCTTGTGTATTCTACCATTCTAACTCTCAACAGTAAGTTGAGAATCTTAGTTCCTAAAAATGTATTCGTAGACCTACAAAAGGGCCAGTTGCCCATCCCTGGTGTAGGCTAATGTGTTGATTGAAAAACTAGGGCTACATTCTGCTTCATATTTTTCCAGAGGAACTGAAGCTGAATAATAAAATATCTTTGTCATCCATTTTTATTTCATCCTTGTCTGTTCTCTCTACTATTAAGCGTTGAGAGAATATACCAGAGAAGCAGACTGCAATTAATTGAGGATTTATTAAACAAAAGGTTCAAGTGACATTTTAAACATATTTCGGTCCTTCAAAAAAATACATTTCTTAAATGAAATATTTACATTTTAAAATAATACTGTATCAACACTGGGTCATACAGAGGAATTAAAGCACTTTAGGGGTCTGCATTGTCCTTGTATCGGCTTTTGCCTTAATCATTAGTCCTTATACATTATACATGTATAATGGGTATTATAAGTGATTCACTTGATCCTTTTTTACATTTACATTTAAGCCATTTAGCAGACGCTCTTATCCAGAGCGACTTACAAATTGGTGCATTCACCTTATGATACCCAGTGGAACAACCACTTTACAATAGTGCATCTAAATCTTTTAGGGGGGGGGGGTAGAAGGATTACTTTATCCTATCCTAGGTATTCCTTAAAGAGGTGGGGTTTCAGGTGTCTCCGGAAAGTGGTGATTGACTCCGCTGTCCTGGCGTCGTGAGGGAGCTTGTTCCACCATTGGGGTGCCAGAGCAGCGAAAAGTTTTGACTGGGCTGAGCGGGAACTGTGCTTCCTCAGAGGTAGGGGGGGGGGCAGCAGGCCAGAGGTGGATGAGCGCAGTGCCCTCTTTTGGGTGTAGGGACTGATCAGAGCCTGAAGGTACGGAGGTGCCGTTCCCCTCACGGCTCCGTAGGCAAGCACCATTCTCTTGATCTTTTTCAGTGCTTGTGTTCAGTCTGCTTCAGTGTCCAGTATATCCATAGTGTAGCATGGCTGAAGCAGCAGCTGCCCTTGTAGAAAAGCCTTGAGCTTTGAGACTACACTCACAGAGTAAGCCCACACCTTTGCACCTCAACTTTCTTCCTGAGGCCTGCACATTGAGAGCAGGAGCTGGGACAGAGTGGTGTTTACCTGGGATGGAAAGTGCCTATGGGGTGTCCATGTTGGCACACAGGCTGCTCAGTGGCAACCACACTCCTCCACCACCATGCCCTCAAAGTGCCGCGTCTCCACTTCGCTGTTCTCGTAGTACAGCATGGACAGAGGGGCCAGGCGGGTGGGCACACAGAACGGGCATGGGACCCTGTCTGGGTGGTGAAGTTTCAGCAGACTCTGGAAAGAGAAGAGAGAGATGTTTATGCAAGTGATCATAAACTAAGGGGAAAAGGCAATATTGTAATATGAAACAAATCAAAGGCTCTATTTCAAGCATTATTTTCAGCAGTGATCATGTAATGTTGGCAGTTTTACCTGCATGTAAGCATGGTTGGTGGGGGTGAAGGTCTCGTCTACTGGGGTAGGACAGCTGCCCTCACAGCGGTAGGCATTGTAGCGCTTGGGGTAAACAATCCACTCGTTCCAGCCAATCTGGTCAAAGTCCACCCACATGTCCACCTTCCTGCACAACGGATCCTTCCTCTCCTCCGTGGGGGCCAAACCAGGGGCCACCCCAGCCACTCCTGCTCTCTGGTGGTGCCCATGCCTTTTCCTGCGACTGGTTCCTTTTCCGCCCTCTACCTCTACGCTGACAGCAGGGTCGGCACCAGCTCGCTCCCAGTCCAGAGTGACGTACTTGGAGTGCTCAGCGGTGTGGATGAGGGTGGGAGCCCGCTTCTCTGCCTGGTGCTTGGAGAAGACGACCACCATGACCCGGTCGGCTGTGGGGTGCAGGACCCTCTCCTGGCCCTCCTCCTCCTCTCTCTCCACTGGCCTGCTCACTTCCTGGCCAGGTGCGGAGCCTCTCTGGTGCAGCCAGTAGTAGTGGAGCAGGGCGGTGACGTTGAACACCCTCCAGTTGGATGTGGAGGTCAGAGAACTTGGCTCTGCCTTCAGGTGGCCCAGGAAGAGGCTCTCCTTTGGGCACGGCGGGCTGGAGTAGGAGCATCTCTGGGAGTGGTACATGTCCACAGTGACACGCTCAGAGGCAGAGAATGCAGGCAGACGAATCCGCAGCTCGGAGCGCTGGACCTTGTCACTTGCAGAGATGGAGGACATGTCAAAGGTGACAGACCACCTCCCACCGATCTGGTGACAACCTGGAGAGATAACATAGAAAATCTGTTAGCAATGCATGATGCAGAGGGCAGACTAGGATTATGAAAGTGTGCAATCATCTCTCTTTCACCTCTGTGACTATCAGACAATGTCCCATTCATTACAATCACAGATAGTGTCACATGCCTTTTATTGTTGCCCACAGCTAGCAAGTAAAATGGTGCCACAAGACAGCTTTCACACGTCCTCTTTTGACATGCGATGAGCAGTTGATCAAGTAGAATGTTGTTACTGTCTCACTGTGTATTGCTCCGCGCCTGACACTGTTATAACAGACAGCCTGGGGCTAGTATACACACTTTTAAATAATACCCGCTGAAATTATGCATAGAGAAGGTTCTTCACAATAAACATTGTATAAGGGTTTCCAAGTGCTAAAATAATTGAGAAGCGCAAAGTAATCAAAACGCGCACTAGGCATGTAGAATGAATTCAAATCACTGTTTATTTACTATGTTTACTGAGGGTGAATTTAATTATGCAATCATAATAGTTCAAATATGACTTCACATTGAATTAGTGTGTCCAACTATGTTGCGTAAAAGTGCTTTCAAACATCTCCAAAACATAATATAATTAATTATAAACAGAAAAAAATCCACGATATAAACTAAGTGAACTAAGTGTTTTGTAAAATAAAAATGCTCACTTTTGGCAACCAGACTGAGTACGTAGTCAGAGTCGTGAAGGCGGGGGTTGTCGTTGTTAGTCCGGGCGGCGCTAACAGTTGGCGTCCTGGCGGTGTCTCCCTCGAGTAAAGTCCGGTAGAGCTGCATCATGTAGAGTGGGAACCTGTTGGAGTGACGAACAGGGTGCCTGTGACCTCCGCTTGGCGGGGGAAACCTACGAATCCCGTGGAAGAAAGCCTCACGGTTCCCTGGGAAATTCTCTGCTCCAACCACACAGATCGAGTCCACCAGAAGCGCCAAGAAGAAAGCCAGAGTGAGTCCTTCCATAATTCCAAGTTATTTAATATATTATTTTCCTGTCAAATTCAAGACAGCGAATCTCTTGTTGTGCGAGACAGATAGATAGAGAGGGTAGAGCTCCTTCTCCCAGCTCGTCCCGTTGTGAATACCTCAGGTGAGATGCTGTCTGCTGGAGTGAGAACACTTATAACAACCCTGTGTCTTTCTTGAAGAGTTCTGTCGTGCCTCGGGCTTTTGAAGTGAATGTGTGATCCACGGGAGAACAGAGAGTTCAAAGGCCAAGGTCGTTGTGTAGGCAATCGAAACCAACGGCTCTTTGGAGTGGGCAAGGTGTTAAAAGTTGAATAGCACTGCATTGAATGTTATGTATCAGAGATCTCTTTGATAAGGAACCACGATGAAATTAGTTAAGCAGATTAGTAGCTGAACATTGCGCTTTGATGAATGGGAATGAGGAATGAACAACACACGAATTAATCACTCCAATGCCCTTTTTTATTAGATGGGTCATAAGAAGAGGAAGTGATCTCTTTATCACCTAGGTAAGAAATCTAGAAAGCTGACCCAATTTCTCTTTACGAAAATGAAATGTTAGTGCTCAGATTGTTTAGGCCTAAAATATGATAATTATTTATAACCACAGTATTTCTAACTTATTTTATCCCATCACGGATAATAATTGTATCAGCCTTCTCGCAAAACAACGAGACAGTCTTATCAACCTTATAATCACACACATTTATTACAGCTTTCTGTTTGTTCCATTTACATTGCAATGACATGCTAGTGACGAAATGGAATTGGCCTATTTATTTTTAGAAGGCCTATGCACTCTCCTTGTGTTAAGCATCTATTGGATATTATCTTTATAGGTGTAGGCTAGAGATGATTTGCTATATGATAGATATTCTCTGAAGAGGGACTAGCTAGGCTACAGTTAAATAAAGGTTAAATAAAAAAGATATAAAAAATACAGTGATTCATAGACTACTAACTAGTCTACTTCTTTCTTAGAAGAATCTGAAGAAAGACGCAACCAAGTAGGTCGATGGGAACTATTTGATGACAGAAAAGGTGTGAAAGAAGGCTTATGATGATGGTGCACGATATTTGGTGGAGCTTGCACTTTTAAATGCTTTGAAGAGTAATCTTCAAAAGATATTTGAACTCTACCATAAACAATAAATTCATTATTCCCATGGAAAGTATTTTATTGGAACGAAAGTAAAGTAATTGCAACAACTCTACATAATATGCTAATTGTGCAGCACTGATTGGGAAAACAGAAGTAGGCTTCAATAGGGTGTTTAGCTGCATATTCTATTTGTACCTAGTATATTCGATATTGGCATTTTATGGAAATAAATGTAACCTTTTGACATTTAAAAAAAAAAAATATATCTGGCACATAGACCAGATAAAACATAAATGAACAATGTTTTAGCAATTGTATTCAATAGCTTACAATGTATTAGTACAATGTATTAGCTATTGACAATGTATTAACAATGAATACAATTCAGAATGTATTAGCTATTGCATTCAATACAACTAACAATTAACAATTAATATACTTCACAATACATTACCTATTAACATTATATTAGCTATTGTATTCAATAGCTTGTTAGGCTACAGATTTTATTTAATTTGATGGAAATGTTGTTCTTTATTAACATCTGGCATCTACACCAGATAAAACATGAATTAAGATTACACATTTATTTTGTATAGCTTGTCTTGTGTTGGACTATATCAAATCAATTATATTTCCCTGGCAAAGAACAATCTGCAATAGTTGATAGGCTACTACTGTTCAGTGGACATTTCGAATTGAAGTGAAACCAATTATTCAACCACGGTCAATAAAACAAGGTTTTAGGCCTAATTGTGATACAGGAATGGACTGAGCCAAGGCTACAATAAAGTCATACAATTAGCTCATTAAATAATGTTTAGGCTCTTTTATGAGATCTACCGTGAGCCTATTGTTTCAACATAGGCCCACCTCATGCACAGGCCGGCACATGTAGCCAACACCCTGATCTGAACGGGTTTGGCTTTGGATCCATTTATTATCGGATCTATCCAGCAGGGGGAAATGTGTGGCTAAGAATCAACAATCTAATGAGCAGTCAGTCGCTAAACTGAAATAACTGTTCAGTTCATATTGGAATCTTGATGAGTTTTTACTAAGCATTATTAATCCTCTCTGATGACGCGAGAGAAAGAGATCTGTGTGTGTGTTTATTGGAAGTAGTGAGGGGTTCAGGGGGATTATGAAAACTGCTACAGTGCTATAATATGCGCTGGTGAACTGACCAACACTTTTTTAAAATGTGTTAGATTGCTATCGACAGGACCAATTGTGTGCAGCATTAGTACTGTAGTTGGTGAGTGTGCAGCAGTGTATAGGGGCCTCTAGGAGCCCATTACCATCAGCTCCATGAAGGGCTCATATTGGACATGTAAAGGCAATGTGAGGCAGAGAGGGACACCTCATTCTGTGTCAGTGACTTGAGCTCCAGACTGATTGCCTAATTAATTGGCAGGGATGTTGATCGCTGTGAATTAGTTAGCAAAATAGATGAGCCCCGAGCAACAGCAATGAAACCCATATGGGGGTGTGGGAGTGTGTGTTGGGGGAGGGGGGGAACCGGCCCAGACTTTTGTGCTTCTAAGGAGAAAAGAAGCGTGTGTGTCTGTGTTAGAGCCGGCTAGGAAACAAAGAGGCTGTCAAATATTAAAGGGCTTTCCAGTGGCCCCTGCGTCAATAGAATAATGGAGATAATTATCCCTGGTGTGGAGGAGAGCCGCCAATTGAAACAGGGCCCTTTGATAGGAACTTAAATTCAGTTAGGCTGCTATTTGATTAAGATTCAGTTGGAATGGAGCGGTGTGTGTGTGTGTGTGTGTGTGTCCGCGTGCGTGCGTGTGCGTGTGTGTGTGTGTGTGTCCGCGTGCGTGTGTGTGTGTGTGTCCGCGTGCGTGTGTGTGTGTGTCCGTGTGTGTGTGTGTGTCCGCGTGCGTGTGTGTGTGTCCGCGTGTGTGTGTGTGTGTGTGTGTGTGTGTGTGTGTGTGTGTGTGTGTGTGTGTGTGTGTGTGTGTGTGTGTGTGTGTGTGTGTGTGTGTCAGGCCCAGGCTTTAGGTCCTATTAAAATAATCCCTGCTACGTTACTGTTGCTCACCGTAATGCATTTAATAGACAGAATTATGCATGTTTTAAAATACAGAATGTCTATGATATATTTACGGTTCACGTACTCTGGTCAATTGTCCAAGGTCAAGGGTCAATGTGTAGGCTAAATGCAAATTGCCCATAGTTCATGTAGTAGATTTACGTTGACACTGACATATAATATTCATTACTGTCACTAATGGTTCCTCTAGTTATTAACTGAACTACAATCACGGTGCCCCATGTCGTGACTCTGGAGAGAGCTGAATTTCAAGAGCTGAGACACATTTAACTACATGTCTGTCCTCAACCCCAGAGAACATAGTGTCTTTCTTTGCCTTAGAACAGTTACAAGGCAACATATTTCTCTCTATGTAGTTTGCAAACAGGGTGCTGTAGGCTTTGCCCTTTACTTAGTGACTCAGATAGCACCCACTCTCCTCTATGCCCAGTGTGCCCATTCTCAGTCCTAACCGTCCTGCCAATCGCCCTCACTTAATGACTCAACAACCTTTTACGGCATCAGACACAGTCTATCACTCCAGTGTTTAATTGCTAAATCCTAATTATTTCCCCACAAAGGCCTATTTATTGCCTTACATCCCTAATCTTACTTCATTTGCACACACTGTATATAGATTTTTTCTATTGTGTTATTGACTGTACGTTTGTTTATTCCATGTGTAACTCTGTGTTGTTGTTTGGGTCGCACTGCTTTGCTTTATCTTGGCCAGGTCGCAGTTGTAAATGAGAACTTGTTCTCAACTGGCTTACCTGGTTAAATAAAGGTGAAAGAAATGAAAAAATACAACCCATAATCAATAGCCCCCAGAATGCACAATTGACATGTATAGGACTGGGAGGAATATGATGATTGTAGCAGTAGCACAGCTGATAGTGTCTGCAGTCTGGCCGAAGTCTGACAAGTGGTGTTTAGAGTATCTGGTGCTTCTTTGAGACACTGGTCGGAATCAAAACGTGTTTCTCACTATATCTGTTTGGAGGGCTTTTGATGAAAATCTCACGGCCGTTAGAGCAACCACCCTCAGCCGTGTGGTTAGTGTAGCTCTTTCTAGACAGGCTAACAGTGTTCTGAACAAACTAGTCTGACATGAGTCAAGTTATGCCAATCTCATTTACGCTTACTTTAGTCATACCCAGGCCACCAGATGTTAAATGGTATGACATTATGTCTGCATATCTGTGACCTCACAGACTGTTTGTCCACAAGGCAGAGTTCTTGTCAATACCATCTCCAGTCATGAATGACATTTGAATTAATTCTGAATTGAGTAAGATCAAATAAATGAACCCAACCCTGATTGGTGATAATATACACTGAGTGTACAAAACATTAAGGACACCTGCTCTTTCCATGACATGGACTGACCAGGAGAATCCAGGTGAAAGCTATGATCCCTTATTGATGTCACATGTTGAATCCACTTTAATCATTTTAGTTGAAGGAGAGGGGACAGGTAGAATAATGTTTAACCCTTGAGACAATTGAGACATGGATTGTGTGTGTGCCATTCAGAGGGTGAATGGACAAGACATAATATTTAAGTGTTTGAACGGGGTATGGTAGTAGGAGCCAGGCCCAACGGTTTGTGTCAAGAACTGCAACACTGCTGGGTTTTTCATGCTCAACAGTTTCCCGTGTTTATCAAGAATGGTCCACCACCCAAAGGACATGTAGCCAACTTGACACAACTGTGGGAAGCATTGGAGTTAACATGTGCCAGCATCCCTGTGGAACACTTTCATCACTTTGTAGAGTATTTGCCCGACGAATTGAGGCTGTTCTGAGGGCAAAGTCACACATTTGATGACTTGAAACTCGACTTGATAGAAAATAAAATACCTTGAGACTTGACTTGGATTTAGAGCCTCAAAACTCGGGACTTTGACTTGAGACTGATAACTAAATGATATGGCCATGTTTTGTAACGTTACGTCGCTTATTTTATGGCACAGTCTGTGGATTCATCTCCACGAAGGCCGAGACTGTAGCCACAACATTGCACATGCAACAACAAAAAACGTGCAATAGATTGGCTAGTGAAACGCACAGTTTGCTGATTGGACCAGCAAACTGTCAATCAACACAGATCAGATGAGTTTTGGAACAGATTGCTGATTCTTTTGGAGAGCTATAGAATCGTAGGCACAAATTGTAGGGAGAGAGGATTGCCAGAATGAAGCAACAATTACTAGCACAGGCCTACTGGTCTTTTAGGAGGCCTATGTCAAAATTGCTTGAAATTGATAATTACTTATGAAGTTTGCATTTGGAATATGTTGTTTGAATGATTTATTACTGTGGGCGTCTCCACTTGCTCTCCAAACTTCAGCCAATGGAGAGCGATTTGTTCTCTTGTTTAAATGCTTGTTGTTGCTTTCTTTCACAAGTTTAAATGCATAGGCTACATGGTAAATATATATACCATCTAATCCTAATTGCTAGCAGTCAATCATTACATCCACGTAACATTTATTCCAACACTTAGACATTTCTGTTTCATGTTTGATACAATGGATCACCAAGACCAGTAAATAAATCGACACTCTGAGCACGTCAACCTGCCTTGCCTTCTGCTGATGTCACACCCTTACGACTGCTACAAGGACCCTATTTTACAATTACATCATCAAATACATTTTGTAGACAAAATAATGAAAAGGGTTGTCTGGTAGCCTCAATAAATAGACAAAAATGTGTAGTTGAACAAGTCATTGCAGGTATAGATCATTTTTTTTACTTGACTTGTGACTTAACTTGAGAACTTGTGACTGGACCAAACTTGACTTGCTCTTATAATGTACGACTTGGACTCGACCCGTTCTACTTGGGACTTGACTTGAGACTCGGATCTTGTGACTTGAGACTTGCTTGTGACTTGAATAATTGTCACGTCCTGACCAGTAAAGGGGTTATTTGTTATTGTAGTTTGGTCAAGACGTGGCAGGGGGTGTTTGTTTTATGTGGTTCGGGGTTTGTTGGGCTATGGTATTATGTAGAGGGGTGTTTGTTTAGAGTGTTCTGGGGTTTTTGGTCTATGTTCTAGGTTAGAGTTTTTCTATGTTCAGTCTAGTTTTATACTTCTATGTTTAGGGTTTGTTGATTGACCTTCAATTGGAGGCAGCTGTTCCTCGTTGCCTCTGATTGTAGGTCCTATGTATAGGGGTGTTTGTGCTATGGGGGTTTGTGGGTAGTTGTCTCCTGTTTTGTGTCTGTGCACCTGACAGGACTGTTTAGTGTCGGTCGTTGTTTTGTATACATGATTTGTTTGTTTTTCATTCTTTTGATTTAATAAAGAAGATGAGTATACACGTTCCCGCTGCACCTTGGTCCAATCCTTACGACGCCCGTTACAATAATAGTAACTTGGTCCCACCTCTGCTACATTTCTAATTGTCTAGGGGTGGATCGGACATTATACATTTTTTCCATTATGTTCCATAGAGAACAGAGAACACGGTTCTGAGAAAACACAGCAGGGATGCGGCAATCTTAGGGAGGAAATTGCAGGGAAATAATAGGTATGAGAAGTAGGTGTTCCTCTCCTTCAGTTCATCCAGAATCCTATGGACCATAAGTATGGGTAATTACAAGTATTGACAGATGGTATTGTAAGGCAGTGGTATTATTTTCTTTGTACTCTTTTAATATATTTAAAATACAAAATTGATGAAAATTTGCCTTTGTATGTCATGCTGCTCTCCAAACTACTGCTGGTTAGAAGTTGATCATAGCAGATCAATGCATTTTCAACCTGGACTCAAGGGTAGACATAACATAATAAATGTAAATCCGGGACTCTCCAATTAGTATCATATGTTATGTTTATGTTATGTTATGTATTCATTTGTGGATGTCCACTACCCATTTTGTATGATACGTTGCGAATCACAATTCATATGATATGTTAAAAATTGCAGTTTGTTTTGGCATATGTTGGCTAGGTGGCTAATGCAAACATTAGCTAGGTGGCATAAGTTAACTAGGCTCGGGGTCAGGGTTAAGGTTATGGTTTGGACTTCAAATCAAATCAAAGGTTATTTGTCACGTGCTGAATACAACACCTTACCGTGACATGCTTACTTACAAGCACTTAACCAACAATGCAGTTCAAGAAATAGAGTTAAGAAAACATTTGCTAAAGTTTATTAAACTAAAGTTTAAAAACAAATCTAATCAACTAAAAAGTAATACAATAAATGTACATAACAATAACGAGGCTATATACAGGTCAATGTCCGGGGTACAGGTTAGTCGAGGTAAATTGTAAAGTGACTATGCATAGATAATGAACAGCGAGTAGCAGCAGTGTAAAAACAAAGGGGGGGGGGGGGGGGGGGGGGGGTCAATGTAAATAGTCCAGGTGGCCATTTGATTAGTTTAGTTGTTCAAGAGTCTTATGGCTTGGGGGTAGAAGCTGTTAAGGAGCCTTTTGTTACTAGATTTGGCACTCCGGTACCGCTTGCCGTGCAGTAGCAGAGAGAACAGTCTATGACTTGTGTGACTGGAGTCTTTGAAGATTTTTTGGGCCTTACTCTGACACCGCAAAGTATATAGGTCCTGGATGTCAGGAAGCTTGGCCCCAGTGATGTACTAGGCCGTACGCACTACTCTCTGTAGCGCCTTCCGGTCAGATGCCAAGCAGTTGCCATACCAGGCCGTAATGTAACCGGTCAGGATGCTCTCGATGGTTCAGCTGTATAACTTTTTGAGGATCTGGGGACCAATGCCAAATCTTTTCAGTCTCCTGAGGGGGAAAAGTTGTTGTCGTGCCCTCTTCACAACTGTCTTGGTATGTTTGGACCCACTCCACTTCAGTCCCGTTGATGTTAATGGGGGCCTCATGGCTACCAACGTGAGTGCTACGGGGCGGAAGTCATTTAGGCAGGTTACTTTCTCTTTCTTTGGCACAGGGACTATGGTGGTATGCTTGAAACATGTAGGTATTACAGACTTGGTCAGGGATGTTGAAGATGTCAGTGAAGACACTTGCCAGTTGGTCCATGCATGCTCTCAGTACAAGTCCTGGTAATCTGTATGGCCCCAGCGACCTTGTGAATGTTGACCTGTTTAAAGGTCTTGCTCACAAGACCTTGGGGCTCCCAAGTGGCGCAGTGGACTAAGGCACTGTGTCACGACATCGACGGAAGGTGGCGCCCCTCCTCGCCCCGGGCGGCGCTCTGCGGTCGTCGTCGCCGGCCTACTAGCTGCCACCGATCCTCTGTTTCATTTTCTGTTGGTTAGGTCTTGGTTAGGTATGCACCTGTTTTGTATTAGTTCATTAGTGGGGGGGGGGGGTATTTAGTCTTGCTATGTAGGTTTGTTTTTTGTGTGTGATTATTTTATGTCAGGACGATTTGTCTGGGGAACAGGTGTTTCCCTCTGCCTGTGGGTTTTGCAGAGTATATTGTGGGCTGCGTCCCTACATTGTGTGCGGGCTGGTATTTTTGTTTTTTTGTATTGTCGCCCTGCCCTAGCTAGTTTTTGGACAAGAGTGGATACCTATTAAATGTGTGTTCACGGACTTGTGTCTCCTGCGCTTGACTTCACCCCTCCTGCTTCCTTGAGCCGCCTGACACACTGCATCTCAGTGCAAAAGGTGTCACTACAGTCCCTGGTTCAAATCCAGGCTGTTTCACATCCGGCTGTGATTGGGAGTCCCATAGGGCGGCGCACAATTGGCCCAGCGTCATCCGTGTTTGGCCCGGGGTAGGCCATCTTTGTAAATAAGAATTTGTTCTTAACTAAAATTAAAGCATTGGCTACGGAGAGCGTGATCACACAGTTGTCTGGAACAGCTGGTGCTCTCATGTATGCTTCAGTGTTGCTTGCCTCGAAGCGAGCATAAAAGGCATTTAGCTCGTCTGGTAGGCTCGCGTCACTGTGCAGCTCGTGGCTTGATTTCCCTTTGTAGGTTGTAATAGTTTGCAAGCCCTGCCACATCCGACGTGCATCAGGGCCAGCGTAGTAGGATTCTATCTTAGTCCTGTATTGAAGCTTTGCATGTTTGATGGTTCGTCGGAGGGCATAGCGTCCGGATTAGTGTCCTGCTCCTTGAAAGCGGCAGATCTAGCCTTTAGCTCTGTGCGGATGTTGCTTGTAATCCATGGCTTCTGGTTGGGATATGTACGTACGGTCACTTAGGTCAAAGTGTTAAGGTTAGGGGAAGGGTTAGCTAACATGCTAAGTAGTTGCAAAGTACACTACATGAAGTATCTGGACACCTGCTCGTCAAACATCTCATTCCAAAATCATGGGCATTAATATGGAGTTGGTCCCCCCTTTGCTGCTATAACAGCCTCCACTTTTCTGGGAACGCTTTAGACTAGATGTTGGAATACTGCTGTGGGGACTTGCTTCCATACAGCCACAAGAGCACTGAGGTCAGGCACTGATGTTGGGTGATTAGGCCTGGCTCGCAATCTGCGTTCCAATTCATACCAAAGGTGTTTGATAAGGTTGTGGTCAGGGCTCTGTGCAGGCCAGACAAGTTCTTCCACACCGATCTTGACAAACCATTTCTGTATGGACCTCGCTTTGTGCACGGGGGCATTGTCATGCTGAAACAGGAAAGGGCCTTCCCTAAACTGTTACCACAAAGTTGGAAGCACAGAATCGTCTAGAATGTCATGCTGTATGCTGTAGCGTTAAGATTTCCCTTCACTGGAACTAAGGGGCTTGACCCGAACCATGAAAAACAGCCTCAGACCATTATTCCTCCTCCATCAAACTTTACAGTTGGCACTATGCATTGGGGCAGGCAGCGTTCTCCTGTCATCCGCCTAACACGGATTTGTCAGTCGGACTGCCAGAAGATGAAACGTTATTCATCAATCCAGAGAAAGCTTTTCCGCTGCTCCAGAGTCCAATGGCTGCGAGCTTTACACCACTCCAGCCAACCCTTGGCATAGCACATGGTGATCATAGGCTTGTGGGCGACTGCTCGACCATGGAAACCCATGTCATGAAGCTCCCGACGAACGGTTATTGTGCTGACGTTGTTTCCAGAGGTAGTTTGGAACTCGGTAGTGAGTGTTGCAACCGAGGACAGATGATTTTTACTCGCTACACGCTTCAGCACTCAGCAGTCCCATTCTGTGTTCTTGTGTGACCTACCACTTTTCTGCTGAGCCGTTGTTGCTCCTAGACATTTCCACTTTACATTAACAGCTCTTACAGTTGACCGGGGCAGCTCTAGCAGGGCAGACATTTTATGAACTGACTTGTTGGAAAGGTGGCATCCTATGATGGTGCCACGTTGAAAGTCACTGAGCTCTTCAGTAAGGCCATTTCGCTGCCAATGTTTGTCTATGGAGATTGCATGTCTGTGTGCTCGATGTTATACACCTGTCAGCAACGGGTGTGGATGTAATAGGCGAATCCTCTAATTTGAAGGGGTGTCCACATACTTTCGTACATATAGTGTATCTAAAAAGTAGTTGAAAAGTTTCCTATTTAGCTAAAAGGCTAAAGTTGTGAGATACAAACATGGAACCTTTGGGTTGCTAGACATTCACATTATACACCGACCCATCCAGCCCAACCAACCATCCTACTTCCGGTTTTGCCATAAACAGGCAGCTCAACAGGGCTGCTGCTAATTTTGACAAGCAATTTGAAATAAATTAAACATATGAATTTTGTGTGGCATATTCTAACATCTCAACTAATGCCATTTACTAAAATGATCATGTGGTTTTCATTATCGCACTTTTTCAAACAAACATTCAAGGATGGTTGAAAACCATGAAGTGAATGTAAGCAAAACCGAACGTCATTGTCACTACTAATTGTGGATAAAATGGGAAATTACGAGAATTTAAATGTTGTTGACCTCTAAAACATCATTTTGGAATGATGAAATAATTAAAATGTTGTTGTATTATAATTTTAGGGACTTGAAAAATATCAGGCGGTTGAGTTGCCCATTATAGCAATGCAATTTAGCCAAAGCTAGTTATAATGGACAATGGAGAAATATTGTAATAGATTGTTTTTGTCTTTGCAAATAGAAAAATATTTTCATATTCCTATCAGTATTTACTGTCTGCCTGTTATCTTCAATATGTTTCATAATATTATTCAGTGCATGTCATTGTACAGTTATTATGAGCATATAAACAGTAAACATATTATTTACATACAGTTGAAGTCAAAAGTTTACATACACTTAGGTTGGAGTCATTAAAACTCGTTTTTCAACCACTCCACAAGTGTCTTGTTAACAAACTATAGTTTTGGCAAGTCGGTTAGGACATCTACTTTGTGCATGACACAAGTAATTTTTCCAACAATTATTTACAAATAGATTGTTTCACTTATAATTCACTGTATCACAATTCCAGCGGGTCAGAAGTTTACATACACTAAGTTGACTGTGCCTGTAAACAGCTTGGAAAATTCCAGAAAATTTAGTCATGGCTTTAGAAGCTTCTGATAGGCTAATGCAGTCTATCACAGTGCCATCCGTTTTGGCACCAAAGCCTCATATCCTACCCACCACTGCGACCTGTATGATCTCGTTGGCTGGCCCTCGCTTCATACTCGTCGCCAAACCCACTGGCTCCAGGTCATCTACAAGTCTCTGCAAAGTAAAGCCCCGCCTTAACTCAGCTCACTGGTCACCATAGCAGCACTCACCCGTAGCACGCACTCCAGCAGGTATATCTCACTGGTCACCCCCAAAGCCAATTCTTCCTTTGGCCGCCTCTCCTTCCAGTTCTCTGCTGCCAATGACTGGAACGAACAGCAAAAATCTCTGAAGCTGGAGACTCTTACCTCCCTCACTAGCTTTAAGCACCAGCTGTCAGAGCAGCTCACAGATCACTGCACCTGTACATAGCTCATCTGTAAATAGCCCATCCAATTTACCTCATCCCCATACTGTATTTATTTATTTATTTATCTTGCTCCTTTGCACCCCAGTATCTCAACTTGCACATTCATCTTCTGCACATCCTACCACCCCAGTGTTTTAATTGCTATATTGTAATTACTTTGCCACCATGGCCTATTTAAATAAAGGTTAAAAAAAAAAAAAAAAAAAAAATTGGAGGTGTGCCTGTGGATGTATTTCAAGGCCTAAATTCAAACTCAGTGCCTCTTTGCTTGACATCATGGGAATATCAAAAGAAATCAGCCAAGACCTCAGAATATTTTTTAGACCTCCACAAGTCTGGTTCATCCTTGGGAGAAATTTCCAAACGCTTGAAGGTACCACGTTCATCTGTACAAACAATAGTATGCAACTATAAACACCATGGGACCACGCAGCCATCATACCACTCAGGAAGGAGACGTGTTCTGTCTCCTAGAGATTAACCTACTTTGGTGTGAAAAGTGCAAATCAATCCCAGAACAACAGGACCTTGTGCAGATGCTGGAGGAAACAGGTACAAAAGTTTCTATATCCACAGTAATACGAGTCCTATATCGACATCCTATATTGCCGCTCAGCAAGGAAGAAGCCAATGCTCCAAAACCGCCATAAAAAAGCCAGACTACAGTTTGCAACTGCACATGGGGACAAAGACCGTACTTTTTGGAGAAATGTCCTCTGGTCTGATGAAACAAAAATAGAACTGTTTGGCCATAATGACCATCATTATATTTGGAGGAAAAAGGGGGAGACTTGCAAGCCGAAGAACACCCTCCCAACCGTGAAGCACAGGGGTGGCAGCATCATATTGGGGGGCGCTTTGCTGTAGGAGGGACTGGTGCACTTCACAAAATAGATGGCATCATGAGGAAGAAAAAGTATGTGGATATATTGAAGCAACATCTCAAGACATCAGTCAGGAAGTTAAAGCTTGGTCGCAAATGGGTCTTCGAAATGGACAATGACCCAAAGCATACTTCCAAAGTTGTGGCAAAATGGCTTAAGGACAACAAAGTCAAGGTATTGGAGTGGCCATCACAAAGCCCTGACCTCAAACCTATAGAAAATATGTGGTCAGAACTGAAAAAGCATGTGTGCGAGCAAGGAGGCCTACAAACCTGACTCAGTTACACCAGCTCTGTCATGGGGAATTGGCCAAAATTCACCCAACTTATTGTGGGAAGCTTGTGGAAGGCTACCTGAAACATTTGACCCAAGTTAAACAATTTAAAGGCAATTTTACCACATACTAATTGAGTGTATGTAAACTTATGACCCACTGGGAATGTGATTGAGGAAATAAAAGCTGAAGTAAATCATTCTCTCTACAGTTATTCTGTCATTTCAGATTATAAAATAAAGTGGTGATCCTAACTGACCTAAGACTTTTTACTTGGATTAAATGTAAGGATTTGTGAAAAACTGAGTTTAAATGTTTTTGGCTAAGGTGTATTTAAACTTCTGACTTCAACTGTATATTTGAATATTCATATTTTGACACACAAATATATTATATTTTATTCATTTTTATAGTCAGTCCTCATTTAACTAGGCTATTCTTTAATTATAAGTAACTGAAGCAGACATAATGTTAATTAATGTTTCATTTTTTGGATGATTTAAAAAGTCTATGCAAATTCCAATACACAATGAGTTTACTCTATTTGGGCAACTCAACTGCCTGGTTGAGACTTTTGCGATGCGTTATCTATAACATTTTATGTCATGTAAAGTGTGCCAGTTAAAGGGTTAAGTAACCTTCTGTCTTATGTAACCATACCAAACATAACATATTCAAATTTTAGTGTAATGGATTTTTCATTCTCTCTCTTACGTCTAGTCTGAGATCAGGCTGGCATTTTCGATAAAGCAGCCTCATTTGTGCAGAGAATTAGTAATCTCCATGGCACTGTCAGTCAAGGTCATCACATGGATCTTTAATACCAGCATTAAACAATGTTCTGATGTGGAGCCACAGGTTACAGCCGAGCGGAGCAGGGGCACCTCAAGCCCTGTCAACGCCTGATGAGTGTGCTGCTGGGAGGGACTGGCTCGGGTGATCGCTGCCTCTGATAATGCCTGTCACTGTGACCATGAGAGGGTCCTCTCTCACACCTTAAGGCTCTCAGGATGCCAGCTGACAGGACAGGTGATGGAGAATGTTGGAATGGTTTGTTACGAGAGGGATTGTAAGGACTGTATGATTTGATGAAATATGATAGGTGTGTGTGTATTTGTTTGTGAATGCTTGCGTGCATCTGTTAGGGCTTTTGTGTGTGCAAGCATATGTGCGGGTGCACATGAGTTTGTATGTACAGTATGTGTGCATCTCAGCTGCAGGTCTCACTCCAGTAGTTTTTCATTTCTCACACTGTGAACTCTCCTCTGACCACAGCTGCCCATCCCTCCAGCTCCACTACAGCCAGCACGCCTCACCCCTCCTCTCCTCTGACCACAGCTGCCCATCCCTCCAGCCCCACTACAGCCAGCACGCCTGGCCCCTCCTCTCCTCTGACCACAGCTGCCCATCCCTCCAGCCCCACTACAGCCAGCACGCCTGGCCCCTCCTCTCCTCTGACCACAGCTGCCCATCCCTCCAGCCCCACTACAGCCAGCATGCCTGGCCCCTCCTCTCCTCTCTCTGCTTATCACAATGATGGATGTCCCTAAACACACACACTTTCAGCAACCCAGCAAACATGACAACTGCATCAGGCCAGTTAACCCAGGACAATCACACAGCCATTATGGTTTAGCTCATCATCCTCTAGAGCCCTTGAGGTTTATTCTCAACATGAAATGTAGCTACATCTTCCGTTTCCATTAAATGTACATGTTGAAATGCTTCTGTTTCCCAGCTAGCCAGAGTTTAGGCTGTCTCTTAGGAGAGAGTAGTGCATAGTAGTGTTCAGTACATTTGGAGCTTATGGCGCCTTTCTTTCTTACGCAAGCTGTCACATCATGCATTTGTCCTCTTTCTTTCCTCTTCATAATGATATCTCTCTCTCGCTCTCACTATCTCTCTTCTCTTTTCTCTCTTCGCCCCTCTTTCTGTGAGTGACACCTGTCGCGGAAATTCTAACCAAGTGAGGGAGAAGAGACTTTCAATTTCTTCAAACAATCATCCTTTAATATCGATTAATTATTGCAATAATGGAGCTGGTCAACCACCACCCGTAGGTGATCGTTGAGAGCCCAAATAATACAGAAACGCAAGGGTTTTATATAGAAACCCAAAACCTGCTTAGTCATGGTTGGTTCCACCCCTCCCTGGCAGATCGGGGCATCATAAGCTACCTTGTTTTCTTCTTGTGGCTATGTGTATCGGGCGTGTGAGGTTACAGCGCACAAACAAGGGATAATGGCAGTTCCGTTACTCCTTTCTCTACCAAGCCAGTCTCTGTTCTCTTCATATCTCCACACAGCTGTGCCCTTGGAAGATAGTAAAAGAACAGGATGGACTCAAGAACTGTGGTCACTCTCAGAGGCTCTTTGTCTTATGCCGTGTGACCAAGTTACTCAGAAGCAAAGGTGATTGGAAACAATCCTCAAGTTTATCTCTATCCCATGTCCTTGACTACATGCCTAGACCAGCTGCTGGGAGTGGACATGGGAGAGAGGAACCATCCTTTCTCAGAAGCACAGCATTGGCTCTTTAGAAATGGCTTACTATTGTTAAGCATATAATTGTTAACTATTAATATTAAACAAAACTGGTAAATACGTCATTTTTCTCTCACACACCATCCCACCTCCCTACAAGCCAGTGCAGTCTCTTGTAGTATGGGGCTGATTGACAAAATGAGAGTGTATCCCATGTGTTTGTGTTTTCTGACTCTTTTTACATGCAGTTGGCCTCCTAGACAGCACATTATATAGTCACCCTGGTAAACAAGCACCCACACTCCCTGGGGATCCCTCTTTGAATCTCTCTGAGCTGACTTTCTAGTTATAAGAGCTCCCATGTGAGTCCTGTCTGATTCCTGATTCTCTGCAGGGCCTTTGCAGATGACTCTCGTTGAACCCGGAATCACTTGAGCAGTTTGCCAATCGCTGTGTGCTGTTCACGGTGTCGTATGGACCAATGAGTCATCGTGATTTTAGGAGGATCTTAGTTCTATGTTTCATCTTTTTCCACACCTTGAAGAACTTTGCTGAACTCCTCAAGGTGTCTTTCCTAGTAACTGATAGAACTTGCTGACAATGATACGGGCCTTTTTGTTCGAGACATCGACAAGTGGCGACAGATGAGCATGAATAAAAAATGTCAGCACTATGACATTTGCGATGATGAGGATGGAGGATCTCACCATCTCCACTCATCTATTTTTCAGTCGCTCAAAAAAGCAAATAGGTATGTGATCTCCGGGCAAGGAACTTCGCACACCAAGGTTGAAAAAGATTGTTTGCTGCCAGCTGAAAAGGGGTCCTTGGTGGGTATGTCTGGAAGTGTTGTTGAAGGTTTTTCTCCGTATGTCAGTCTTGGTTATGTCTCAAGACAAGTCTGTTACACAATCTTTTTAGGTTAGACAAGGATGACTACCCAAGTTCAGTGCATTTAAAGTGTAGACAAATGCATGGTGTACTTTTCGAAACACAAAGTATATGCTAGATAAGACTAAGTACACTACTGCATGAATGGACTCTGTAGTGAGAGGGATTGGTGAAACATCTAGAGAGCCAGGTGTAATGTTTGTTGGGTTTCTCCTTTGTTCAGATGAATCATCACTTCCCACCTGATGTCAGGTGTTTGAGTGCCATTTGAAGTGTTGATGGGGAAAACATATAATACTAAAGTTCTACCTTCCTCCGAGCTTCCAGAGATGAAAGGACCCAGCCTATTTCAAGATCAAAGATGGCTGCCTTTTATTCCAACACTACCCATCCCAAATGGAGAAACTTCCGTCTGGGGAAAAAAACAGTCCCTTTTGAACATTTTCAATACATATCAGCAAACGTGTGTGTGTGTGTGTGTGTGTGTGTGTGTGTGTGTCTGTCAAATCAAATGTTATTTGTCACATGCTTCGTAAACAACAGGTGTAAACTAATAGTGAAATGCTTATTTACGGGCTCTTTCGAACAATGCAGAGAGAAAACAAGAGAAATAATAGAAAAATAATAGCGCGTGGAAAAAATACACAATGAGTAACGATAACTTGGCAATATACACGGGGTACAAGTACCAAGTCGATGTGCAGGGGTACGAGGTAATGGAGGTAGATGACATGTACATATAAAGGGAAAGAGAAAGGGGGATACCTAGTCAGTTGTCCAACTAGATGTATTCAACTGAAATGTGTCTTCCATATAGATAGGGATAAAGTGGCTAGGCAACGGGATAGATACTTAACAGTAACAGCAGCGTATGTGATGAGTCAAAATAGTTAGTGCAAAAATCAACCAATCAATCAAACGTATTTATAAAGCCCTTCTTACATCAGCTGATGTCACAAAGTGCTGTACAGAAACTCATCCTAAAACACCAAACAGCAAGCAATGCAGGTGTAGAAGCACGGTGGCTAGGAAAAACTCCCTAGAAGGCCGGAACCTAGGAAGAAACCTAGAGAGGAACCAGGCTATGAGGGGTGGCCAGTCCTCTTCTGGCTGTGCCGGGTGGAGATTATAACAGAACATGGCCAAGATGTTCAAATGTTCATAGATGACCAGCAGGGTCAGATAATAATAATCACAGTGGTTGTCAATGAAGATAGTTAAATAGTTAACCAATAAGCTACCTGGACTAACTATTTAGCAGTCTTATGGCCTGGGGGTAGAAGCTGTTCAGGGTCCTATTGGTTCCAGACAGCATCGGTACCGCTTGCTGTGCGGTAGGAGAAATAACAGTCTATGATTTGAGTGGCTGGAGTATTGACACTTTTTAGGGCCTTCCTCTGACACCGCCTGGTATAGTAGTCCTGGATGGCACGGAGCTCAGCCCCAGTGATGTACTGGGCAGTACGCACTACCCTCTGTAGGGTCTTGCGGTCGGATGCCAAGCAGTTGCCATACCAAGCGGTGATGCAGACAGTCAAGATGCTCTTAATAGTGTAGCTGTAGAACATTTTGAGGATCTGAGGGCTCATGAGAGAGAAGAGGCGTTGAGGCGTTGTTGTGCCCTCTTCACGACTGTGTTGGTATGTGTGGACCAAGATAATTCTGAGGAACTTGAAGCTCTCGACCTGCTCCACTACAGCCCCGTTGTTGTTGTGTGTGTGGGTGTGTGTGTGAGTCCATGTGTCCATGCATGTGTGTGTGACAGAGAGATCCCCATAGAGCTTTGTTCCTCAATACAATGACCAGTCACTGTGGCAACACGTCATGACACAATTCCAGTAGAGTGAGGATATAAAATTATTTTCACTCGATTTTTGTTTGTCATCTCATTGTTTGTGTCATCTCATGGGTTTCTTATCTAATTGATGGCAAGCCTGATAATAATGACTTAAAACATGCAGTTAAAAAGAGGCAGGTACTGTGGGGATACAGACCCAGAGGCTGTTGTGTGGGCAATGAGCACACACATAAATGGTGTCTTTTTCAATGTTTTAAATGCATTATTATCTCCACAGACCTGTAAAATGTTTTAGGATTGCTAGTGAGTGTATACAATTATTCAAACACCCCTTCATTTCCATATCCCAAGCAGAGGAGAACTGTCAAGTGACTTGGGCGACTTTGAGAGGGAAGCGTGGAGAAAATGTCCTGTCCAAATGTATCTGGATAACCCCAAATAAATCTGAATTAGACACACTGAATGTAAAAAGTACTACTTTCAAAGAAAGTTGGCCATTGTCCCTCATCCTAGCGGTTGCCTATCAGACAAACCACTGACCTTGGGTTTGGTTGACGCTCGGCTGTACAATTCCCAATGTCCCCATTCACTCTGTCTTGAGCCTGCTATATCTCTCTTTGTGTATCTCCATTCACCGAGTTAAGTGATTGTCTGTACTCTATTCCTATCCTCATAGGCTTTGTTAATTGCTTACATATCGAATGCGACTCAAATCCATTTGCTGTAATTAGTTAGGATATGACTATTGTTAAGTGTTCCATGATTGCTGACATCTTTCAAGAAAGCAATTTCAACAGTATCTGCAGGTTCTAAACAATATCTTAAGCGCCATCGATAAGAAACAATACTGTGCAGCCGTATTCATTGACCTGGCCCAGGCTTTCGACTCTGTCAATCACCACATTCTCATCGGCAGACTCAATAGCCTTGGTTTCTCAAATGATTGCCTCGCCTGGTTCACCAACTACTTCTCTGATAGAGTTCAGTGTGTCAAATCGGAGGGCCTGTTGTCCGGACCACTGGCAGTCTCTATGGGGGTGCCACATGGTTCAATTCTTGGGTCGACTCTCTTCTCTGTATACATCAATGATGTCGCTCTTGCTGCTGGTGAGTCTCTGATCCACCTCTACGCAGACCACATCATTCTGTATACTTCTGGCCCTTCTTTGGACACTGTGTTAACTAACCTCCAGACGAGCTTCAACGCCATACAACTCTCCTTCCGTGGCCTCCAACTGCTCTTAAATACAAGTAAAACTAAATGCATGCTCTTCAACCGATCGCTGCCTGCACCTGCCCACCCGTCCAGCATCACTACTCTGGACGGTTCTGACTTAGAATATGTGGACAACTACAAATACCTAGGTGTCTGGTTAGACTGTAAACTCTCCTTCCAGACTCACATCAAACATCTCCAATCTAAAGTTAAATCTAGAATTGTCTTCCTATTTCACAACAAAGCATCCTTCACTCATGCTGCCAAACATACCCTCGTAAAACTGACCATCCTACCGATCCTCGACTTCGGCGATGTCATTTACAAAATAGCCTCCAATACCCTACTCAATAAATTGGATGCAGTCTATCACAGTGCCATCTGTTTTGTCACCAAAGCCCCATATACTACCCACCACTGCGACCTGTACGCTCTCGTTGGCTGGCCCTCGCTTCATACTCGTCGCAAACCCACTGGCTCCAGGTCATCTACAAGATCCTGCTAGGTAAAGTCCCCCCTTATCTCAGCTCGCTGGTCACCATAGCAGCACCCACCTGTAGCACGTGCTCCAGCAGGTATATCTCACTGGTCAACCCCAAAGCCAATTCCTCCTTCGGCCGCCTCTCCTTCCAGTTCTCTGCTGCCAATGACTGGAACGAACTGCAAAAATCTCTGAAGCTGGAAACACTTATCTCCCTCACTAGCTTTAAGCACCAGCTGTCAGAGCAGCTCACAGATTACTGCACCTGTACATAGCCCATCTATAATTTAGTCCAAACAACTACCTCTTCCCCTACTGTATTTATTTATTTATTTATTTTGCTCCTTTGCACCCCATTATTTCTATACTACTTTGCACTTTCTTCCACTGCAAATCTACCATTCCAGTGTTTTACTTGCTATATTGTATGTACTTCGCCACCATGGCCTTTTATTGCCTTTATCTCCTTCATCTCACCTCATTTGCTCACATTGTATATAGACTTATTTTTCTACTGTGTTATTGACTGTATGCTTGTTTTACTCCATGTGTAACTCTGTTGTTGTATGTGTCAAACTGCTTTGCTTTATCTTGGCCAGGTCACAATTGTAAATGAGAACTTGTTCTCAACTTGCCTACCTGGTTAAATAAAGGTGAAATAAATCAAATCAAATAAATTCAACAGTATCAATACAACCCATTGGTGAGAGATTTCATTAGACTTTTAATATGGTCAATATTAGGAACTGATGTTTCAAGGTGTCTGTCAGTCTAAGTCAAGGTGATCGACAATCTGCCTGGTGACAACTTGGTCTGGGTGTTTGAACAGGTTCAGTCTGCTTTGACCACTACCACTGGGAAAGGAATATGAAAAGAGATTGCATTGTCTATATATACCCCAAGCCCCCGAGGTGCCTTATTGCTATAATAAACTGGTAACCAACGTAATTAGAGGAATAAAAATAATTGTTTTGTCATACCCGTGGTACGGTCTGATTTACCATGGCTGTCAGCCAATCAGCATTCAGGGCTCGAACCACCCATTTTATAACAACAAACATTAGGAACACCTTCCTAATATTGAGTGGTAACCCCCCCCCCCCCCCCCCCCCCCCCTTTGCCCTCAGAACAGCCTCAGTTCGTGGGGACATGGACTCTACAATGTGTTGAAGGTGTACCACAGGGATGCTGGCCCATGTTGACTCCAATGCATCCCACAGTTGTGTCAAGTTGGCTGGATGTCCTTTGGGTGGTGGACCATTCTTGATACACACGGGAAACTGTTTGAGTGTGAAAAACCCAGCAGTGTTGCAGTTCTTGACACAAACCGGTGTGCCTGGCATCTACTACCATACCCCGTTCAAACACTTAAATATTTTGTCTTGTCCATTTACGCTCTCAATGGCACACATACACAATCCATGTCTCAATTGTCTCAAGGCTTACAATCATTATTTAACCTGTCTCCTCCCCTTCATCTACACAGATTGAAGTGGATTTAACAATTTACATCAATAAGGGATCATAGCTTTCACCTGGATTCACCTGGTCAGTCTGTCATGGAAAGAGCAGGTGTTCTTAATGTTTTGTACACTCAGTGTATACTGTATATACTGATAGGTGCTTAGCAAAGCCACATTTTTTTTATTTTAGTCTTCATTATGCAACTCTGATAACGATTGTAGTATAATGCCGATCAAGTCTCTTCACATGTCAAATTAATATTTAACAGCGTCGAAGCTTTGCTAGCAGCGTGCTGAAGTGCTTGCGATCTTCTCCATGCTGACAGCTCCTGATGCCAGAGAAGTTTCTCACAATATGCTCCGCTGCCAAGGGCATGTCACAACTTGTGTATACCATGATCCACTTTCAGTCAGCAGTCAAAGAGAATATTTTCCCAGCTCTGCAGTGCCTTTCTAAAATAGAACAATGAGTCTGCATGCTTCCCCATCTCTCTGTCTCTCACTGTCACAGAGATGAGAGTGTAGTGTGGACAAATAAAAACTAATTATTGGGTGAAAATGGAGCATGATGTTTCACACATTGATTTAATTGAGGTAACAGATTATAGATTTGTTACTGTTGGGTATTGATGTAATGCGCATTTGCTCAATGATGAAGCTGTGGGGGATTGTTCTAACGTTTTCTGAGTTTACAAAACACGCTCCCACCCCCCACCCCTTTCTCTCACTCTTACACACACACACACACACACACACACACACACACACACACACACACACACACACACACACACACACACACACATTATCTCAGAACACTATCATTTCAGTATCTTCCAAGTAGACTCAATCAGTGTTGGCGAGCAGTAAATGGCCATAACCAACACAACAATCAGCCTCTTCAGTCTCCTCTTCCTCCTTCTCCTGATTGCAGCTATAGTGCTGTGTGGTGTGTGGGTGAGCTCCCCGACTCTTATCTCTCAAATGAGCATTTACCTGGGTTTATCTGCTAACGGAAACAGCTTTCCTCCTGCATTTTGTTATAACATATCTGAAGATAAAAGTAATGAGAACAAGAATGTTATGATAGTAAAGTGTAAAGAAAGGATAGTTGTCTGGAGAAGTCAGCACTAGTTCAGTAGGGTTTTCAGTAGGGTTTTCAGTAGGGTTTTCAGTAGGGTTTTCAGTAGGGTTTTGAAGATGATGGCTGGCATGTGTCAGTGAGATGGACAGCCAGGGGGTGAGAATTTAGTCTGAGGACAAAGGTGCTTTTGGCACTATCTCTTTGGTGGAGGAAGAGGAGGAAGAGTATACGGTGGAAGTGTGTGTGTTACAAGTGAACGCCTGCAGCTGCCAGCTGTGTTTTTGCAAAGTCACTGTGACTGTATACTATTGGGATATGTAGTGTTCATCATTTTAGAGAGATTAATAAAAGGCACAGCCTGATTCATGCAAATGTCATTTTTATGTTTTTTTTTTTTAAACTAATTTGGTGGTGTGTGTGTGTGTGTGTGTGTGTGTGTGTGTGTGTGTGTGTGTGTGTGTGTGTGTGTGTGTGTGTGTGTGTGTGTGTGTGTGTGTGTGTGTGTGTGTGTGTGTGTGTGTGTGTGTGTGTGTAGATACAGACGTAATGATTGTCAGTCTCAGATCAGTGACAGGAGCTGTCGGTTGTGATGACAGCCTAATTATCAGGCAGTGTAATGATAAGAGTAGGTGAGTGCCTGTGGATGTTCCACCAGAAAAGCACTGCAATCAGACTGACAAGAATCATCAGTGATCACTGTCCATTGTGGCCATCGCAGTCAACTGGCAGCCATTGCAGTCTGGCAGCTCTTCAAACTCATCAGAGCTCACTGAAGCTTCAACAATTTGTATTACACCACAGTGAACGAGATATAAGTCATCATTCTCTTGTTGCTTTCTCATCTCAGGGGAAAATGAGTTTCGCTTTCCTCACCAGTACACAGACAGCCTTTCACAATGATATCACTTTGTCTTTTTCAGCCACTTACAGAATGTCACTCACTCAAAGTCATTCATGTTTTTTTTTTGTTTTTTTTGGTCTGGGACATTTTCAGGTAGCTTATGGTAGTTAGGGGCATTTTGAAGTAGTTTGTGGTATTCTGGGGTGTTTTAGGGTATTTTTGGGGTGTTTGGAGTAATACTAAAAATTACCCCCAAACTTGAGCTTGCAGTGTTAATTATACCAGTGCTAGAGGTGGTGAGATGGCATATCTCTGTCTTTCAGAAACATCTGCTGAATCTTCCCAGACAAGACAAAGGAACAAACTGTTCCACCCTGTCACCTCCCAACATAAAGAAATATTATCTAGAAACCCACAAAATACGCATGAGCCTCTGAATCAATCCCCAGACTGCACTTTTGGATCAATGGAAAGTCTCTGTGGTATTACCAGGTATATACCAGTTTCAGTTAACATTTTTGTTGTGCTGTCAATCCACCCTATAACAACGTGTTGATTTCATTGTATTGTTTTATGGAGTACTTTATGCTTTGCTCTGTACTCTCCATAGCAATCTTTATTCTGTCCTGATGATGAGACATTCATCTAGCATTTCTTAATAAGGTGTCAAACCTCCCTCTTGAATCCTCATAATCAACCTTCCTTTTTCATTTCTTTTTTTACCGTCTTAATCTGCCTGTCTGTCGATTTGAAGGGTTCTAACAGTTGATATGGTTTGAAGATAGTTTAAAACAAAACTACAGAGACTTGAATCCAAGTTTAGAATATTTTAAGGTTCAATGCAGCCATTTTATCTCAATATCAAATCATTTCTGGGTAACAATTAAGCACCTTACTGTGATTGTTTTCAATTAAAATGGTTAAAAATAAACAAAAATAGCACCTTAGCAAAGAGCGGTTTCTCAAGCAAGAATTTGTCTAGGACTGTCTTGTAGTGGTCTGAGTGAGGAGTGGAAAACTGAAACCTAGCTGTTATTGGCAAAGTGGTTTGGAACTCTCTTTCGTATTGGTCTATTAGGCAGGCCAAAACTCCATCCCTCCAAAACAGGCTGAAATTCCAGGTTGTCTTTTCAATTTTCCCAATTTCACAGTATTATTCCAACCTCCATAGTGTGGAAATATATATCAGTTTTTGACTGGGCCTTTAATAATAACCAGTCGTGGAAAAGAGCATTTACAAGCATAAGTTCAATTAGCCTTTATCAGTATATTGTCTTAATATTTGTAGGATAGGCTCTCCCTCTCACATCCTGTGAGATCTTTGTCTAAACAGGAGCATAAATCACCCCAACATATACGTTAACCAGACATCCCTTGTCTTATGTGGGGGGGGGGGGGGGGGGCTATTGGACTAACAGGCTCCAATGGCAAAAAGGCCCCTCGCTTCCAGAGGGCCGAATGGAGTGCTTCCAATAAACTGGATAACTCACAAGGGCAGAAAGGCACAGAGGGTGCAATCTATATGGTAGACTATATGGTTAACATACTACAGGGTTAAAACATACTATTTGGTTATAGCCCTACACAATGTACACTGATTTTCCTCTCTCCTTGCAGCCCAATATCCATGAGGAAAGCTAACTCGGGTCAGTATATGAACATACCACACTGAGAGATGTATAGTACAATGTGGGTGCTGTCTGTGGTGCTGAAGATTTACAGGTTCATTTGGAGGTTCTCTCTGTTCACTGATTTACAGTGGTCATTAACTGTGTGAAGATTCTCCTGGTTGTCAGTAAATGTATGTAATCTAGTGTGCTGCAAGCCCTAAGTGACTGCTGGGGGCAGGACCCATCTTCCATCTCTAGGGTTTTTTCCAGCTGTTGCCCTTTACATCGCAGGGCACAATTGAATGCATCGCACTCACTTGCACCGGCTCCTTTTCTCCAGTGCTCTTGCTTCTCATAGTCTCCTTTCCATGTGAGACCACGGTACTTGACCTTGTTGTTACGGTAGCTATGGTAGCTCAGTACTGTGCTTATGTCTTTAGGCTGACTGTGTCGTTATAGTCTTGACACATTCATACCACCTACAGTGTTGCTGTCACACCCACAGCCATCAGCCCATCCTACGGTTAAATGCTCTTAAATGGCCTAATAATATTTCCAACATACAGATAAGTGCCAAAATAAAGGAAACACCAACATAAAGTGTCTTAATAGGGTGTTGTGCCACCACGAGCCAGAACAGCTTCAATGCACCCTGGCATAGATTCTACACATGTCTGGAACTCTATTGGAGGGATGCGACACCATTCTTCCACTAGAAATTCCATCATTTGGTGTTTTGTTGATGGTGGTGGAAAAAGCTCTCAGGAGCCACCGCAGAATCTGCAATAAGTGTTCAATTGGGTTGCGATCTGGTGACTGAGACGGCCATGGCATATGGTTTATATTGTTTTCTTGCTCATCAAACATTTCAGTGACCACCCGTGCCCTGTGGATGGGGGAGTTGCCATCCTATGGGGGCATAGGAATGGTAGCCAAAATAATGGCCTGCCCAGCATTTTCTACATTGCCCTAAGCATGATGAGATGGTAATTGCTTAATTAACTCAGAAAGCATACCTGTGTGGAAACACCTGCTTTCAATACACTTTGCATCCCTCATTTACTCAAGTGTTTCCATTATTTTGGCAGTTACCTGTATGTTTCCTTAGAACTACATATTACATTTAATCTCATCCCAGTATTACTCTCTTCTCTCCCACTTAGCCTAGATTCTGAACGTTGCTTTTCATGTCTTTTAAGGAGACATGTACCCTCCCTCCAATGTTTCCATGGTTACTCAAAGCCTATTTCACCCTGTCAGAAAATGTTCTGAATTTGCATGTCCAGGTTCTCACAGGGATGTGACGGTATTTAAGAATGAAAAGGATGTCAGGATGCAAATGTTAACGCTTCATTACGTGGGGTTTAAAGGCTAATCTGTTCCACTGAATGCTGAGTACTAGCACTGCAAGGAGTTTTCCCATGTTGTGTGGGAAAGAGTGATCTGTCTTTATGAAATATGTAGTAATAATAATACATGGGACTTACTGTATATAGTGCATTTCAAGGACCCAAAGGTGGTTAATAGCTGGTATCAGGTAAATAGTGCTGAGCGGTTAGTGCTTTTTGAGGTCGGTTCGGTTTCGGGTTAGATTATGAAAATAATTATCACGGTTTTCCATTTCGGTTTCGCAAAAATAAAAAAAAATAAAAAATACATTATGCATTATGTGGGTTGAATGCTGTAACAACACATAATACAACCATTTAAAAAGTCCCATGATGGTATTGACTGCCATTATTGTTTATCACTTATTAACCATCATTTATTCATATTATTCACAATAAATATTTCAGTTGTGTATATTACATTTGTTTTATTTGATTACTTTATTATTTCATTCCAAGTCATCGTCTCATCTCTATAGAGCTGCTGCCTATGCTGCCTGACAAAATCACTATTTTAGTAGTTCTTCAAAGTAAATAAGGCATACTTTTATGACTGATGAATCACTATGAATCACTTAGATAATGTATTTTCAGGTAGAGATACCTCAAGAAGCAACTGCTCTCTATCTCTCTCGCTCGCGCATTCTGCTCTCTTTTACGTAGCAAGCATAAAAGAAACAATGGATTATGGTCATTGTAGTTAATTACCATGTTTTCTGTGCTCAACTATATAGAGTATTGACCTGTTGGAAACTACAACTCTCTAGTACTTGCACAGTTTGTGCTTGATCTGATCAATCTCTTGAGAGAAACTGTGCAATGAGTGTATTGAGCTCACCAAATAAATAGACTACATTTCAGTTAATCGCTGTCACGGCTGTCGAAAGGAGTAGAGGACCAAAGTGCAGCGTGTGTGTAGTTCCACATTTTATTTAATCTGTGAAACTTCGCAATACATAAATAAACTGAATCGACAAAACAACAAACCGTGACGCAGAGGAGAAACAAACACTACTCAAAAATAATCACCCACAAAACCCAGGAAGAAAACCCCCTACTTAAGTATGATCTCCAATTAGAGACAACGAGGACCAGCTGCCTCCAATTGGAGATCATCCCAAACAAACCAACATAGAAATACAAAAACTAGAACCTAAGAACATAGAAATAGAAAACATAGAAAAACACAACACACCCCCTGTTGTCACGTCCTGACCAGTATAGAGGATTATTTGTATTATTTGGTCAGGGCGTGGCAGAGGTATGTTTGTTTTGTATGGTGTTTTTTTTGTGTATAGCTTAGAGGGGTGTGTTATTTATGTGTTCCGGGGTTTTGTGGTGTATGTTTTAGTATGAGTAGGTTCTAGGTTAAGTTTTCTATGTGCAGATTTGGTTGCTGGACTCTCAATTGGAGGCAGGTGTTTCTAGTTGCCTCTGATTGGGAGTCCTATAAGTAGGTGTGTGTTTTGTTTGTCACTTGTGGGTAGTTGTATGTTAGCACTGCTTTTGTTTAGCATGCTACACTGTTCCTGTCGTGAGTGTTGTTCATTGTTTTTTCCTCGTGGTCACATTTAAAATAAATGATGATGAGCACGCAATCTGCTGCATATTGGTCCACTTTGTCCAACAGCGATTTCAACATATCTTCTGCCGAAGAGGTTTGTGACACCTGTCACGTCCTGACCTACTCTACCATAGAAAATAACATATTACTATGGTCAGGACGTGACAGTTACCCCCCCCCCAAAGGTGCGGACTCCGACTGCACCTAAACACAACAACAAACCCCCCCCCCAAAAAAAAACAAAAGTGAGGGTAGGGTGGGTAACTCCTGTCTATGGCGGCTCTAGTGCAGTCCACATAACCTTATCCTTCAGCAGAGGAGGTGGCTCCGGTTCGGTGCGTAACCCTCGCTCCACCCGCTGATCCCTCTGCTTCAGTACCACCGGACTGTGGATCGTCGTCAGAGGAACCGGACTGTAGATCATCGCCAGAGGCTCCGTGCTGTAGACCGCCGCTGGAGGTTCCGGGCTGCAGGCCGTCTCAGGAGGTTCCGGGCTGCAGGCGTCTCATACTAGCGAGAGTTTGATCTTTTTAAGTTCTTGTTGGAATAGTCATGAGACTCGTGAATGTTGTGCTTTAAGGTCTGTTGTATGATCGTGTATGTGAAGTTAACAGCTGTTGACTATGAATGACAGTGAGCACTGTATGTCATGGATCAGCTTAACGGTGATACCCTATAGAGAAGCATATGGACCAAACTGGCTGAACAGTTTACTTCTGTTTTGGCTCGTCAGTAGATTGCCTGTCTCTCGTACTCCACACATTTCACGTAGTTGAGCCTTTCCTGTTCAGGCTGTCACTATGTCCAGATTTGGAGTTGCATGAATACCTGCTGCTCGTCTCTGCTACACTTCCTCACAGAGCCAGAGTTAAGCCATGAGGGGAGGTGACACATCCAATTTTACAGCTCGCCATTCTCCCAAATGCTGTTTTAAATCCATTCACCCTGTCAATTTAGAGAAGATCTTTCCCTGCTGCACCGATGCAGGTCTCTGTAAGCCATAGGATTAGCATGTTGTGTGGCTGAAGCAGCCAGAAACCACTTTGTAAGGTAAAAGATGAGAGGTGTGTGTGAAAATGCTGTATTGTCTGGGAGATTTTCACAGAATAGCATGTGGTGAATTGATATCTTTGTTCCTCGTGTTGAAAATGTGGGTTGAGCTCCAGATGAATGTTTCGCACCTGTCAACATCCTCAGCCTCAGCCAATACCTCTCCCATGATCTCTCCCTGCAGAGGATTCCGTCGCATCTTAAAGTCCTTGAGTCAAATGTGGATAGAAGCTAGTGGTTTTTTCTCTTGAGCCAAAATGGCATCCGGTTATGGAATGCACACTTAGCTTGTGTCCTTGAGGGATCATGTCTGTCAACTGCTTAGACAGCAAACATTGTTTGGCTTGACAGACAGAAAACCTATAATACACAGCACACAACACAGACATGATATCTGAATACAAAAATATACGGTGAGTTAATATAAAAATATACGTGAAATAACAAATAATGTGTTATTCGTCATATGGTAGTGGTTGCATTGCGATAGAGGGCTATATTTTCAGCTGGCGGTAAGAAAGTGCTAATGTACATTAGTTTGCGTTTTCATCATGTAAAAACTGGGGTACTGGCATTTCCAAGCCATAACGCCAGGTTCGGCAATTTACCTGATGAGGTAGGGGTGGCAATATTTGAAAACAAGCACAAACGTCACAGATTTGTGCAGCACAACTACAGATATTTAAAGATGCCTTTAGTACATAAAAAATAGGGACCAGTTTTGGTTCAAGAGTGCATCTTTAAGACTGAACAAAAGCAGGCCTTAGTGGTAATGCAGTGGTTCTGGCAAATTGACAAACCATTTTCACAGGCCACCTGCATTTATTGGCTTCTTAGATCATGATAAAGATCTAGCCAATGCCTATTTTGATCTTGCATGTAGGATGATTAATTAGTGTATGGAGGTATCATTTTACTCTGCCTGCTGAACCATAATTAGGCGCTTGCTGTAACTAGTTAATTAACTCCGAATTTTAAGGTCAGCTGGAGGAGGGGTGTCAACAACATTCCTTGTGACAGCCTGCTGACCCACAGATCCATGAACTAAAGCAGGTAAGCTGTGCTTCCTCCTCTTCATAAGTGATGAGTTTTCTTTATTAGCCTACTCTAGGCCTGTACTGTTTTTCAATTAAATAATGAAATGGCCTAAAAAGTACATCCTTACTTCTACAGCACAATGGAGTATGTGGAGACTGTGTCATACCCTGTGTGGGGACTCTAGCCTGCTGCTTCTGATGCTGCTCCCTCTGATGAATAACGTCCCAAAAAACAGCTGTTTTATACCGCCCTCCTAATAACACTGATTAAAGTGTGTTTTTTTTGCGATAAGTGTGTTCACTGTTCTATGAAGTTGATGTGTGTTCTCAGATGTTTGATTTAATCTCGTTCCCAGACACTTCCGCCCAAATGTGAGGAGGCTGGTGGGCCAACGCTTCAAACTGTGGTCAGAAGGAGCTGGGGTGCAGACGGCTGACGGCAGACGGTGAGAGTGGAAGTGGTGGAGGTGTTTGGGGGGAGAGGACGGTTGACTCAGTGGAGGACATCCCAGACACTTGGCAGTGTTGGTACTGCTACTTCCTACCTGACGTGTAAGTGGACATCACTTATACAATCAATCAATCAAGCAAAATTATATATGGCCTTTTTTTTTTTTTTTACATCAGCAGTTGTCACGAAGTGCTTTTACAGTAACCCGGCCTAGACCAGGGGAACCCGGGACATACAGGGGACCACTGCTCCTGCCATCTTTCTCACTGTGTGATGTCATATCCTGTTTTGTGATAGTTTTTACTGTTCTACTGTTTTGTTTGTATGAGATGCACTGAAACAAATTCCAATAAACTCCTTTGATATGTCAATCACAAGAGTTACAGTGATGCCAGTTGGTGTGAATAAAATAATCTATTTCATGTCTTGTATATTTTCCATGCTTTTTCTGTGAAGAACTTTATCCTCGAGTGTGATAATTTCAGTAACTGCTACTTTGCTTTGGCGAAGGGAGTTAAAGTCCTCGCGAAGACGTCACTCGGTTTTCGTAGTAACTCTCACAAAAAACACACTTTTATGAGTAGGGCAGACTAAAGCAACTGACACACACACACGCACACACACACACACACACACACACACACACACACACACACACACACACACACACACACACACACACACACACACACACACACAGGTTAGAGCCTTTAGATGCATTCCTTCAGTCTCCTAAGTGGCGACACGGTCTCAGACACTGCATCTCAGTGCTAGAGGCGTCACTACAGACACCCTAGTTCGATTCCAGGCTGTATCCCAACCGGCCGTGATCGGGAGCCCCATAGGTTGGCGCACAATTGGCCCAGCGTCATCCGTGTTAGGGTTTGGTAGGCCGTCATTGTATATAATAATTTGTTCTTAACTGACTTGCCTAGTTAAATAAAGGTTAAATAAATAAAATCAATTCTAACAGAGCACAGGGAAACACTCACTCTGCCCCCTTACATATACCACACATACACAAATAAACAGAAATAAATCTCTTAAGATTCGTGGTGCAGACTTTAAGCCTTTCTATGTGGAAATGATGAGTGTGTGTGTGTGCGCTCATCCATTTGTGTGTGTGTTACTTGTAGGAAGTGTTCTAGCTGCTGCAGCAGCTCCATGTCTATGGATTTTCTGTAGGATGTGAGGGATTGTAATGGACTGTAATTCTGCATCCAGTGTCTCTATGGAGAATGAGGATTATACACACAGAGTGAAATACAAAGTCAATTTAGTTAATTGCACATTACATACTGTCCCCATCCCTGTAGAAAAACAGAGAGAAATACTGTATGTCATTATACTCTAGTACAGGGGTATTCAACTCCTACCCTACTAGGTCCGGAGCCTGCTGGAAATTAATTGCACCCACCTAAATCAGTCCCTGATTAGATGGGAACAATGAAAAAATGCAGTGGAACTGGCTTCGAGGTCTAGAGTGAAGTTTGAGAGCTATTGCACTGTACATACAAAGCCATAACATGTAAGGCAGGAAATGGCAGAAGTGTAGTCCCACTGTCAACACTGCCAGCTTCAATCTTACCCAGTGATGCAGGTGTAGTGATGGCCATACGCAGGCATACTCAGTATTCCCACCTATTTCTCTACAGATATACTCACCTATACTCACCAATTATCATTGAGAATAATTTACTGATTGAACAATTGAGTGATCCATCTTAATTCCTTTCATCTCTCACATTATTAGGTGGAGGGAATGGCCACCTATAGCTAGCTACCTACACCATATAGACAATTGTTGATAATAAATGCATACTCACCTTATGGCAGAGAGAAGTTGATGGTCAAAACTTAGTATGTCAAGCTGTGTTAGCTGGGGCTGGATAGTCTTGAACAATCCTTTTACAGTGTAGAGACAGACACACACACATCTGTTTGGTATGATTGCTAGCTAGCTTTAGCCTTTAGCTTGATGCTTGGTGACGTTTAATCAGTGGAGGCTTCTCAGAGGAGGAAGTGGAGGACAATCCTCCTCAGTGAATTTCATGAAAATAAAAATTCTAAAACACTGAAAAAGTTATCCTTTTTAGATAAAACTATATTTACATGTCACCAAATAATTGATTAAAACACACTGCTTTGCAATGAAGGTCTACAGTAGCCGCAACAACACTCTGTAGGGTCGCACCAAGGGGTAGCCTGGGGACAACTAGCTTCCGTCCTCTTTTTGGTACATTGACTTCAATACAAAACCTAGGAGGCTCATGGTTCTCACCCCCTTCCATAGACTTACACAGTAATTATAACTACTTCCGGAGGACATCCTCCAACCTATCAGAGCTCTTGCAGCATGAACTGACATGTTGTCCACCCAATCAAAGGATCAAATCATGAATCTAGTACTGAACGTGTAAACTACAGCTAGCTAGCACTGCAGTGCATACAATGTGGCGAGTAGTTGAATCAAAGAGAAAGACAATAGCAGAACAGTTTTCAACAAATTCATTTCTTCAAAAATGAAGGAGAAGCAAGAGAGAGAGAGAGATTTTCTTTTTTTCAGTTTCACTTAATTAGCTAACAAATGCAGTTGGCTAGTTTAGTTACTCAAACACCAGGTTCAAACAGAGGGATTCCATGTTAGCTAGCTGGCTATGAATATCCAACACAACACTGTAAATTCTTCCGAAGTCAGGGTAAGCTTTTGGTTTTATTAATTTATTGCCACCGGGGCCCGCCGGTTATAACTGCTACCTGACTATACACTGACATTACTGCATGATTGTAGTGGGTTTACTAACACATTAGTTCTATTTGCTATGTTGACTGGGACGTTACTTTAGCTAATATGGCGACAACAATGTAGGCTGTGTGTAGCGGCTATGACATTGTTTGGAGACAAATATTCTGTCTGGTCACATACAGCTGATGTGTTGTTCATTGAAGTTCACAAACGAAGGGAAAACGTGAGAGGAGAGTACATATAGGCTAGAATGAATACAATGTGGCTGCTACGTATGAAAGTGAACTGTGTTTAAGGGTGATCAGGGGTGTATTCATTCCGCAGAGTCTGTTGAAAGACGTTTCTTAAACCGAAGCAAACGAAACGGGGATAAAAATATCTGAATTTGTCCAATAGAGACTCTCGTTTGTAACTGTTGGACTAATGATTGCACCATAGATAAGGTAGATGCAGGCAAGAGTGTGCAAGGCGGTATTAAATGTGTCACTCTCTGTCCATGTGTCACTGTCTGTCATCTCAAATTTCTCTCTCGACCTGTGTGCATCTACTTTGTAAACTTTCATTCACAGGCTAGGTTGTAGAGACCTCATGATGGGTATAGGGGAAATTTGAGTATCATGTAGTAGCCTAAACCTGTTGATGTTACATTGAACTGGGTGAATGGAATATGAATGACAGTAATCCATCAGGCTGTAATAGAAATAAGGCCATGCTCATGAAAAAATGTATTGTCCCTCCTCATCATAAACAGCACTGACCGCCACTGCTTTTAATATAAGTTCCCTGTCTTGTCGGTCAGTAAAGCCACCAAGCATTGAAGGAAGACAGATAGCTAGTTAGCTAGCTAACTAACGTTACTTGTTGGTGGCCCTTATTTATAACTAACCTGGTGAAAGCTAGCTGGAACGATGGTCAGGTAACGTCAGATAGTCACACAGCTTTTACTTTGAAAACAGATCGAACACGTATCCTGTTGCAGCCTGTCACGACTTCCGCCGAAGTTGGTCCCTCTCCTTGTTCGGGCGGCGTTCGACGGTCGAAGTCACCGACTTTCTAGCCATCGCTGATCCTCTTTTAATTTTCCTTTGGTTTTGTCTTGTCTTCCATCAAACCTGGTTCCAATCCCATCAATTACATGTTGTGTATTTAACCCTCTGTTCGCCTTCATGTCCTTGTCGGTGATTGTTTATTGTAAGTGCTTCTGCACGTCTGTTCCTGGTGTGCATTGGGTTATGTACCCATTATTTGATTGTTCTGTTTTACGGTGTTTTTTTTGTTTGTTATTAAACTGCGCCGTTTGGAAACACAGTTTTTGCTCTCCTGCGTCTGACTTCTCTGCCGCCAGTACGCACCCCTTACACAGCCCCTCTTCTCTACGCCCACACTGTCTCTGTTCATTAATTCAATCTTGTGGACAACATAAGAAAAATGAATTCATGGCGTCTAAATTATTATCTGTCTTAGTTGTTGAAGTTTGGATATTGATTGAACAAACCGTACACGGATCGCTAGGGTTTCAAGCTTTGGTTGATGTCAAATTTAATCTTCAAGTTATGTTGGTTCTCCATTCAACCAAAAATCTATGTTAAAGAATAGGACTAAATCAAATCACACTTCATATAAAGTGCATTGAACATTTTATTTTATTTAGTCTTATTCTTTAACTTTGAATATTGGTTGAGATCGGTATGTTAATCCAACATATCAATTATTAATTTGTAGACAAACTGGAACTAAAGTCAGACTAAGTCAATGGCACAAAATAATGTATGCATCTCCTTCAAATGTTGATATTTGGTTGCGTTGACAACCAAACCCAATTCAATACCACTTTTGCAATACAGTAAATAGCCTACTAACTTGACGTTAACAAATTATATGTTGGATTCACGTCTCCAACAAAACCAAGTTGCTCAGATGAATCTATCCAAGATTTAGACACATCTCCTTTAAATGTAGATATTTGGTTGTGTTGTAAACCTTGCTCAACTCAACATGGCTTTTGTAATACAGTAAATAGTCTAAAGTTCAGGCTATTTACATTTTTGTACCTTTATTTAACTAGGCAAGTCAGTTAAGAACACATTCATATTTACAATGACGGCCTACCAGGGAACAGTGGGTTAACTGCCTTGTTCAGGGGCAGAACGACAGATTTTTTCAGTTACTGGCCCAACGCTCTAACCACCAAGCTTCCTGCTGCCCCGCTATATTACAAACAAAGGTAACAGTTTTTATTCAAAGTAGGCCTAACACATCCACGTCCACATTTTGAGGTTACTGTAACTACAAAAGTAATATTATCTAATCATAGAAGCATGCATGTTCAAGATACATTAGCATGCAAAGGTTGCAGGTCTGTGGAGAAGTTCACAATATAAATATCTGTGCAGAATCTCAAACAGCATTGATCACTTGCACTATGTACTTTTAATGTAATCTCAACTACATTCCAGGTTATTTGGTTGTGCTATTAGATGAAGCAAAGTGATAACACATTAAGGTGTTGTATAAATACAAAATATTTGAACCAATAGTCAGACATTTTTTTCCATTTGAATTTGGTTGTGCTTTAAATGGTTGATGGCATAGTAATAACACATTGGGAATTCAAGAGACTTCTGGCTGCCTTTTTAACATGGGTGAATAGAGGTTGAAATATCATTGATCAAAAAGTACCCAGATTTCCACATTGAAATGACGTGGTGTGCCCAGTAGGCAGCTACCATCACCGTGGTGTGCACAAGATTGCTGCACCGGTGCGAGATGCCGCTACCGTAGGCCGCACTTCAGGACCTCAGACACCATTACATATCATAAGGCTTCATACAGTGGCCTGAAACTCATAGTTTACAGGCAACATCAGGCCTGCAAGTAGGGTTGCAAAATTCCACAAACTTTCCCCCAAAATGTTCCAGTAATCTTCCAACCAGGATTTCTGGAAAACGTACCAGAATTTTGCAACCCTAACTTTAAATCACATTATGCTGGCTTGCAAAGTGATGTGTAATTCCTATTGGAATCTAGCCAGTATTACGCTATCCAACAGTTGACATTTGTATTCACCTGCAACCTGCATTCCTAATGACTGCCAGTGTAAAGAACAGTGTGAGGAAACTACCTAAGCCATTCAAACTGGAACAACCATTTCAGTAACGGGTGCAAAAATGTAATGACTGGATTGGTGTCCACATCAGCAACAAACTAACATGGTCCAAGCACACCAAGACAGTCGTGAAGAGGGCACGACAAAACCTATTCCCCCTCAAGAGACTGAAAATATTTTGCATGGGTCCTCAAAAGGTTCTACAACTGCACCATCGAGAGCATCCTGACTGGTTGCATCACTGCCTGGTATGGCAACTGCTCGGCCTCCGACTGCAAGGCACTACAGAGGGTAGGTCGTATGGCCCAGTACATCACTGGGGCCAAACTTCCTGCCAAACTTCCACCTCTATACCAGGCCGTGTTAGAGGAAGGCCCTAAAAATTGTCAAAGACTCCAGCCACCCTAGTCATAGACTGTTCTCTCTGCTACCGCACAGCGAGCGGTACCGGAGCGCCAAGTCTAGGTCAAAGAGGCTTCTCAACAGCTTCTACCCCCAAGCCATAAGACTCCTGAATAGCTAATCATATGGCTACCCAGACTATTTGCATTGCCCCCCCCCCCACACACTATTCTACCCTGCTGCTACTCTCTGTTATTATCTATGCATAGTCACTTTAATAACTCTACCTACATGTACAGTACATATTACCTCAATTACCTCGACACCGGTGTTGCATCTTTTAATTTCAGTTAGTACACAAGCTTCAAACCGCTGAACATGCAATATTTTTGTAGTCAGTTTTACGAGGGTATGTTTGGCAGCATGAGTGAAGGATGCTTTGTTGTGAAGTAGGAAGCCGATTCGAGATTTAATTTTGGATTGGAGATGCTTAATGTGAGTCTGGAAGGAGAGTTTACAGTCTAACCAGACACCTAGGTATTTGTAATTGTCCACATATTCTAAGTCAGAACCGTCCAGAGTAGTGATGCTGGACGGGAGGGCAGGTGCGGGCAGCGATCGGTTGAAGAGCATGCATTTAGTTTTACTTGTATTTAAGAGCAGTTGGAAGCCACGGAAGGAGAGTTGTATGGCATTGAAGCTCGTCTGGAGGTTAGTTAACACAGTGTCCAAAGAAGGGCCAGAAGTATCCAGAATGGTGTCATCTGCGTCGAGTTGTATCAGAGAATCACCAGCAGCAAGAGCAACATCATTGATGTTTACAGATTAAAAGGGTCGGCCAGAGAATTGAACCCTGTGGCACCCCCATAGAGACTGCCAGAGGTCCAGACAACAGGCCCTCCGATTTGACACACTGAACTCTGTCTGAGAAGTAGTTGGTGAACTAGGCGAGGTGGTCATTTCAGAAACAAAGGCTGTTGAGTCTGCCGATAAGAATGTGGTGATTGACAGATTCGAAAGCCTTGGCCAGGTCGATGAATACGGCTGCACAGTATTGTCTTTTATCGATGGCGGTTATGATATCGTTTAGGACCATGAGCGTGGCTGAGGTGCACCCATGACCAGCTCGGAATCCTGATTGCATAGTGGAGAAGGTACGGTGGGATTCGAAATGGTCGGTGATCTGTTTGTTAACTTGGCTTTCGAAGACCTTGGAAAGGCAGGGTAAAATAGATATAGGTCTGTAACAGTTTGGGTCTAGATTGTCTCCCCCTTTGAAGAGGGGGATGACCGTGGCAGCTTTCCAATCTTTGGGGATCTCAGACGATACGAAAGAGAGGTTGAACAGGCTAGTAATAGGGGTTGCAACAATTGCGGTGGATAATTTTTGAAAGAGAGGGTCCAGATTGTCTAGCCCAGCTGATTTGTAGGGGTCAGATTTTGCAACTCTTTCAGAACATCAGCTATCTGGATTTGGGTTAAGGAGAAATGGGGGAGGTTTGGGCAAGTTGCTGTGGGGAGTGCAGGGCTGTCTACCGGGGTAGGGGTAGCCAGGTGGAAAGCATGGCCAGCCGTAGAAAAATGCTTACTGAAATTCTCAATTGTTGTGGATTTATCGGTGGTGACAGTGTTTCCTAGCCTCAGTGCAGTGGGCAGCTGGGAGGAGGTGCTCTTATTCTCCATGGACGTTACAGTGTCCCAGAACTTTTTGGAGTTAGAGGTACAGGATTGTCACAGAATATGTCGTACTCTTCGGCGAATATGTCGTATTTGAGAGAGAAGGACCAAGGCGCAGCGGAAGTGTGGATACTCATGTTTTTAATGTTGAAAACAAAAGGAGTAGAGCATCCACTGAAAACCAATAAACAAAACAATGAACGGTACTCACAATGTGACGGTGTGGCAGGCTATACCAAACACAGCAGTGCTCACAACAATTCCCCACAACCCCAAAGACAAACACACACCTATATAGGACTTCCAATCAAAGGCAACTATACACACCTGCCTTCAATTGGAAGTCCCAATCATCAACATTAAACAAACACAAACCACCTGCCACATCCTGACCTAGACTAAGCAATATGCCCTCTGCTGGTCAGGACGTGACAAGGATGCAAATTTCTGTCTGGAAAAGCTAGCCTTTGCCTTCCTAACTGCCTGTGTATATTGGTTCCTAACTTCCCTGAAAGTTGCATATCGCGGGGGCTATACGATGCTAATGCAGTACGCCACAGGATGTTTTTGTGCTGGTCAAGGGCAGTCAGGTCTGGAATGAACCAAGGGCTATATCTGTTCCTGCTTCATTTTTTTGGAATGGGGCATGTTTATTTAAGATGGTGAGGAAAGCTCTTTTTAAGAATAACGTTAGCCAGCCTGCCAGCTCAGTGGAGTCTGCCACTAGCACAGTCAGTGTAGTCAGCTCACCTATCACCATTGAGACCATGTCTGTGTCTCGATCTAGGTTGGGCAAAACTAAACATGGCGGTGTTTGCCTTAGCAATCTCACTGGATAAAAACCTCCTCCATTCCTGTCATTATGGAAAGAGATTGTGATATCTCACATCTCAAAATAGGACTACTTAATGTTAGATCCCTCACTTCCCAGGCAGTTTTAGTCAATGAACTAATCACTTAACATAATCTTGATGAATGTACTGTTATATGAGGCCTCACCTCCTGGTTACACTAGTGCCCATCTCCCCCACGCATCCCGCAAAGGCGGAGGTGTTGCTAACATTTACGATAGCAAATTTCAATTTACAAAAAAAACAACTGCGTTTTCGTCTATTGAGCTTTAGCCATGAAGTCTATGCAGCCAACTCAATCACTTTTTATAGCTACTGTTTACAGGCCTCCTGGGCCATATACAGCGTTCCTCACTGAGTTTCCTGAATTCCTATAGGACCTTGTAGTCATGGCAGATGACTACAGATGACACATTTTTGGTGACTTTAATATTCACACGGAAAAGTCCACAGACCCACTCCAAAAGGCTTTCGGAGCCATCATCGACTCAGTGGGTTTTATCTGACCTACTGACTGCCACAGTCATACTCTGGACCTAGTTTTGTCCCGTGGAATAAATATTGTGCATCTTAATGTTTTTCCTCATATTCCTGGACTATCAGACCATCATTTTATGACGTTTGCAATCGCAACAAATCTGCTCGGACCCCAACCAAGAATCATCAAAAGCCATGCTATAAATTCTCGGATAACCCAACGATTTCTAGATGCCCTTTCAGACTCCCTCCACTTACCCAAGGACGTCAGAGTACAAAAATCAGTTAACCACCTCACTGCTGCTCGATCATCCTATTTTTCCAACTTAATTGAGGAAAATAAGAACAATCCCAAATGTATTTTTAATACTGTCGCAAAGATAACTAAAAAGCAGCATTCCCCAAGAGAGGATGGCTTTCACTTCAGCAGGGATAAATTCATGAACTTCTTTTACGAAAAGATCATGATCATAAGAAAGCAAATTATGGACTCCTCTTTAAATCTACGTATTCCTCCAAAGCTCAGTTGTCCTGAGTCTGCACAACACTGCCAGGACCTAGGATCAAGGGAGACACTCAAGTTTTTTAATGCTTTATCTCTTGACACATTGATGAAAATAATTATGGCCTCTTAACCTTCAAGCTGCATACTGGACCCTATTCCAACTAAACTACTGAAAGAGCTGCTTCCTGTGCTTGGCCCTCCTATGTTGAACATAATAAAACTGCACTTGTGAAGGTGATAAATTACCTTATAATGGCGTCAGACTGAGGCTCTGCATCTGTCCTCGTGCTCCTAGAATTTAGTGCTTCTTTTAATACCATCGATCACCACATTCTTTTGGAGAGATTGGAAACCCAAATTGGTCTACACGGACAAGTTCTGGCCTGGTTTAGATCTTATCTATCGGAAAGATATGTTTGTCTCTGTAGATGGTTTGTCCTCTGACAAATCAACTGTAAATTTTGTTGTTCCTCAAGGCTCCGTTTTAGGACCACTATTGTTTTCACTATATATTTTACCTCTTGGTGATGTCATTCAGAAAAATAATGTTAACTTTCACTGCTATGCGGACATAGGACATACAGCTTTACATTTTGATGAAACATGGTGAAGCCCCAAAATTCCCCTCCCTGGAAGCCTGTGTGTCAGATATAAGGAAGTGGATGGCAGCAAATGTTCTCGTTTAAACTCGGACAAAACAAAGATGCTAGTTCTAGGTCCCAAGAAACAAAGAGATCTTCTGTTGAATCTGACAATTAATCTTGATGGTTGTACAGTCTTCTCAAATAAAACTGTGAAGGACCTCGGCATTACTCTAGACCCTGATCTCTCTTTTGACGAACATATCAAGACTGTTTCAAGGACAGCTTTTTTCCATCTACGTAACATTGCGAAAACCAGAAACTTTCTGTCCAAAAATGATGCAGAAAAATTAATCCATGCTTTTGTCACTTCTAGGTTAGACTACTGCAATGCTCTACTTTCCGGCTACCCGGATAAAGCACTAAATAACCTTCAGTTAGTGCTAAACACGGCTGCTAGAATCTTGACTTGAACCCAAAAATGTGATCATATTACTCCAGTGCTAGCCTCTCTACACTGGCTTCCTGTTAATGTTTGGGCTGATTTCAAGGTTTTACTGCTAACCCACAAAGCATTACAATGGCTTGCTCCTACCTATCGTTCCGATTTGGTCCTTTCATACATACCTACACGTACGCTACGGTCACAAGACACAGGCCTCCTTACTGTCCCTAGAATTTCAGCAAACAGCTGGAGGCAGGGCTTTCTCCTATAGAGCTCCATTTTTATGGAATGGCCTGCCTATCGCTGTGAGAGACGCAGACTTGGTCTCGACCTTTAAGTCTTTACTGAAGACTCATCTCTTCAGTAGGTCCTATGATTGAGTGTAGTCTGGCCCAGTAGTGTGAAGGTGCATGGAAAGTCACTGCAGCAACGAACCGCCCTTGCTGTCTCTGCCTGGCCGGTTCCCCTCTCTCCACTGGGATTCTTTTCCTCAAACCCTATTACAGGGCTGAGTTACTGGCTTACTGGTGCTCTTCCATGCCGTCCCTAGGAGGGGTGAGCCACTTGATTGGGTTGAGTCACTTACGTGATCTTCCTGTCTGGGTTGGCACACCCCCTTGGGTTTGTGCTGTGGGGGAGATCTTCATGGGCTATACTCGGCCTTGTCTCAGGATAGTAAGTTGATGGATGAAGATATCCCTCTAGTGGTGTGGGGGCTGTGCTTTGTCAAAGTGGGTGGGGTTATATTCTGCCTGTTTGGCCCTGTCCGGTGGTATTGTCGGAAGGGTGCAAAGTGTCTCCCGACCCATCCTGTCTCAGCCTCCAGTATTTATGCTGCAATAGTTCATGTGTCGGGGGGCTAGGGTCAGTCTGTTATATCTGGAGTATTTCTCCTGTCTTATCCGGTGTCCTGTGTCAATTTAGGATCTCTCTCTCGCTCGCTCTCTTGCTCTCTCTCTGTCTCTTTCTCTCTTCTCTCAGAGGACCTGAGCCCTAGGACCATGCCTCAGGACTACCTGGCCTGATGACTCCTTGCTGTCTTCAGTCCAACTGGTCATGCTGCTGCTCCAGTTTCAACTGTTCTGCCTGCGGCTGTGGAACCCTGACCTGTTCACTGGACGTGCTATCTTGTCCCGAACCTGCTGTTTTCAACTCTCTAGAGACAGCAGGAGCAGTAGAGATTCTCTGAATGATCGGCAATGAAAAGCCAACTGACATTTATTCCTGAGCTGCTGACCTGTTGCACCCTCTACAACCACTGTGATTATTATTATTTGACCCTGCTGGTCATCTATGAACATTTTAACATCTTGGCCATGTTCTGTTGTAATCTCCACCCGGCACAGCCAGAAGAGGACTGCCCCCCCCCCCCCCCCCGCCCCTCACAGCCTGGTTCCTCTCTAGGTTTCTTCCTTGGTTCCCACCTTTCTAGGGAGTTTTTCCAAGCCACTGTGCTTCTACACCTGCATTGCTTGCTGTTTAGGGTTTTAGGCTGGGTTTCTGTACAGCACTTTGTGACATCAGCTGATGTAAGATGGGCTTTATAAATACATTTGATTGAATGATTGATTGATTGATTGATTGATTTGGAAAGGCACACACCTGTCTATATAAGGTCACACAGTTTACAGTGCATGTCAGAGCAAAACCCAAGCCATGAGGTCGAAGAAATTGTCTGTGGAGCTATGAGACAGGACTGTGTCGAGGCACAGATCTGGGGAAGGTCCCCAAGAACACATTGGCCTCCATCATTCTTAAATGGAAGAAGTTTAGAACCACCAAGACTCTTCTCTGAGCTGGCCGCCCGGCCAAACTGAGGATTTGGGGGAGAAGGGCCTTGGTCAGGGAGGTGACCAAGAAACTGATAGTCACTCTGACAGAGCTCCAGAGTTCCTCTGTGGAGATGGTAGAACCTTCCAGAAGGACAACCATCTCTGCAACACTTAACCAATCAGACCTTTATGGTAGAGTGGCCAGACGGATGCCACTCCTCAGTAAAATGCACATGACAGCCCACATGGTGTTTGCCAAAGGCACCTAAAAACAAGATTCTCTGGTCTGATGAAACCAAGATTGAACTCTTTGGCTTGAATGCCAAGCGTCACATCTGGAGGAAACCTGGTACCTTCCCTACAGTGAAGCATGGTGGTGGCAGCATCATGCTGTGGGGATGTTTTTCAGTGCCAGGGACTGGGAGATTAGTCAGGATTGAGGGAAAGTAACTGAGCAAAGTACAGAGAGATCCTCAATGAAAGCCTGCTCCAGAGCACTCAGGACCTCAGACTGGGGCGAAGGTTCACCTTCCATCAGGACAATGACCCTAAGCACACAGCCAAGTCAATGCAGGAGTGGCTTCGGGACAAGACTCTGAATGTCCTTGAGTGGACCAGCCAAAGGCCAGACTTGATCCCAATCAAACATCTCTGGAGAGACCTGAAAATAGCTGTGCAGCAACACTCCCCATCCAACATGACAGAACTTGAGAAGATTTGCAGAGAAGAATGGGAGACACTCCCCAAATACAGGTGTGCCAAGCTTGTCATACGCAAGAAGACTTGAGGCTGTAATCACTGCCAAAGGTGCTTCAACAATGTACTGAGTAAAGGGTCTAAAAACGTATGTAAATACTTATTCATTTTTTAAATGTGAAAACAATTATAAAAACCTATTTTTGCTTTTTTATTATGGGGTATTGTGTGTAGATTGATGGGGGGGGGTCAATTTAATCAATTTTAGAAGAAGGCTGTAATGTAATAAAATATGGAAAATGTCAAGAGGTCTGAATACTTTCTGAATGCACTCTATATGACTCATAAAGTATTGCTACATTTCATTTGCTCTGTTAAACCTACCCTTTGGAATGAATGAATCGATAGCAACTATGAAGATGTGTAGTTATTAAAAGGTCTCAATAATCATTCTAACAAATCAAATAAAGTTTTATTTGTCACATGCACAAAATACAACTGGTGTAGACTTTATCATAAGGAATAAAATAAAATTCACAAGAATGGAGCTATATGCTGTAAGTACTGGTACCAGATAAATGTGAAGCTATATACTGTAAGTACTGGTACCAGATCAATGTGCAGAGGTATGAGGTGTTTGAGGTAGATATGTACAGCTGAAGTCGGAAATTTGCATACACTTAGGTTGGAGTCATTAAAACTTTCAACCACTCCACAAATTTCTTGTTAACAAACTATAGTTTTGGCAAGTAGGTTAGGACTTTGTGCATGACATAAATCATTTTTCCAATAATTGTTTACAGACAGATTATTTCACTTATAACTCATTGTATCACAATTCCAGTGGGTCAGAAGTTTACATACACTAAGTTGACTGTGCCTTTAAACAGCTTGGAAAATTATGTCATGGCTTTAGAAGCTTCTGATAGGCTAATTGACATCATTTCAGTCAATTTGACGTGTACCTGTGGATATATTTCAAGGCCTACCTTCAAACTCAGTGCCTCTTTGCTTGCCGTCATGGGAAAATCAAAAGAAATCAGCCAAGACCTCAGAAAAATAATTGTAGACCTCCACAAGTCTGGTTCGTCCTTGGGAGCAATTTCCAAACACCTGAAGGTACCACGGTCATCTGTACAAATAATAGTATGCAAGTATAAACACCATGGGACTACGCAGCCGTCATACCGCTCAGGGAGACTCGTTCTGTCTGGTACGAAAAGGGCAAATCAATCCCAGAACAACAGCAAAGGACCTTGTGAAGATGCTGGAGGAAACGGGTACAAAAGTATCTATATCCACAGTAAAACAAGTCCTATGTCGACATAACCTGAAAGGCCGCTCAGCAAGGAAGAAGCCACTGCTCCAAAACTGCGATAAAAAAGCCAGACTACGATTTGCAACTGCACATGTGGACAAAAATTGTCCTCTGGTCTGATGAAACAAAAATAGAATTGTTTGGCCATAATGTCCATCGTTATGTTTGGAGGAAAAAGGGGGAGGCTTGCAAGCCGAAGAACATCATCCCAACCGTGAAGCACGGGGGTGGCAGCATCATGTTGAGGGGGTGCTTTGCTGCAGGAGGGACTGGTGCACTTCACAAAATAGATGGTATCATGAGGAATGAAAATGATGTGGATACATTGAAGCAACATCTCAAGACATCAGTCAGGAAGTTAAAGCTTGGTCACAAATGGGTCTTCCAAATGGACATTGACCCCAAGCATACTTCCAAAGTTGTGGTAAAATGGCTTAAGGACAACAAAGTCAAGGTATTGGAGTGGCCATCACAAAGCCCTGACCTCAATCCTATAGAACATTTTTGGGCAGATCTGAAAAAGTGTGCGTGAGCAAGGAGGCCTACAAACCTGACTCAGTTACACCAGCTCTGTCATGGGGAATGGGCCAAAATTCACTCAACTTATTGTGGGAAGCTTGTTGAAGGCTGAAATAAATCATTCTCTCTACTATTATTCTGACATTTCATATTCTTAAAATAAAATGCTGATCCTAACTGACCTAAGACAGGGAATTTATACTAGGATTAAATGTCAGGAATTGTGAAAAACTGAGTTTAAATGTATTTGGGTAAGGTGTATGTAAACTTCCAACTTCAACTGTATGTATGTGTGTTTGTGTTGTGTCAGTCTGTGTGTGTGTCATGTGTATGTGTGTTTATGTACTGTATGTGAATATGTATGGGTGTGTCAATGTACTGTGTATGAGTGAGTGTGTATATATTTTTTTACTGTATATATAGTCTAATGATTATGCGTAGGGTCAGTGCAAGATAGAGTCATTGCAGATAGTTTGGATAGATGGCAGCAGAGTGAACAGTCTATGGCTTGGATGGCTGGAGTTTTTGGCAATTCTTCGGGCCTTCCTCCTACACTGCCTGATTTAGAGATCCTGAATGGCAGGGAACTCGGCCCCTGTGATTTACTGAACTGTCCGCACCACCCTCTGTAGCGCTTTGCGGTCAGGGTGGTGTATTTGCCATACCAAGTGGTGATGCAGCCAGTCAAGATGCTCTCGATGGTGCAGCTGTATAACTTTTTAAAGCTTAAGAGGGCACATGCCAAATATTTTCAGCCTGAGGGGGATGAGGCACTGACAAGCCCTCTTCCTGACTGTGCAGGTGTGTGGACCATGTTAGGTCCTTAATTATTAGGATGCCAAGAAACTTGAAGCTCTCAACCCGCTCCACAACAGCCCCGTCGATGTGGATGGGGGCATGCTCTCCTCTCTTTCGCCTATAGTCCACAATCATCTCTTTGATGTTACTGACATTGAGGGAGAGGTTGTTGTCCTGGCACCACACTGCAAAGTCTCTGACCTCCTTGTAGGCTGACTTATTGCCGTCGGTGAGCAGGTCTATCACCATCGTGTCATCAGCAAACTTGATGATAGTGTTGGAGTCGTGTGCAGCCTCGCAGTCGTGAGTAAACGGGGAGTACAGAAGGGGCTAAGCACACACCCCTGAAGGGACCTCATGTTGAGGGTCAGCATGGCGGATGTGTTGTTGCCTAGCCTCACCACCTAGGGTGGACCGTCAGAAAGTCCAGTATCCAATTGCAGAGGGAGGTGTTTAATCCCAGTGTCCTTAGTTTAGTGGTGAGCTTTGAAGGCACTATGGTGTTGAACAGTGAGCTGTAGTCAATGAACAGCATTCTCACGTACAATAGGTGTTCCTTTTGTCCAGGCGGGAAAGGACAGTGTGGAGTACAATAGAGATTGCTTCATCTGTGGATCTGTTGGGGCGGTATGCAAATTGGAGTGGGTCCAGTGTGTCTGGGATGATGGTGTTGATGTGAGCCATGACCAGCCTTTCAAAGCATTTCATGGTTACAGATGTGAGTCGGGGCGATAGTCATTTAGACAGGTTACCTTTGCGTTCTTGGGCATGGGGACTATGGTGGTTTGCTTGAAACATGTGGGTATTACAGGCTGGGTCAGGGAGAGGTTGAACATGTCAGTGTAGACACTTGCTAGCTGGTCAGTGTATGCTCTGAGTACGCATCCTGGTAATCCATCTGGCCCTGCAGCCTTGAGAATGTTAACTTGTTTAAAGGTCTTACGTCGGCTACGGCGAGTATGATTACACAGTCATTTGAAACAGCTGGTGCTCCCGTGCATGGTTCAGTGTTGCTTGCCTTTTAGCGTGCGCATAGAAGGCATTTATATCTTCTGTTAGGCTCTGGGCAGCTCGCAGCTGAGTTTCCCTCTTTTAATCCATGATATTGTTCAAGCCCTGCTACATACGACGAGAGTCGGCGCCGGTGTAATAGGATTCCACCTTCCTCCTATACTGTCCTTTCAAGTTTGATGTCTCATCAGATGTGGTAGCGGGCTTTCTTACATGCGTCCATGTCCTTTTCCCATGTCCCTTTCCTTGTCAGCACAAACTCAACTGCTGACCTCCGTCTCAGCATCATGAATATTGAATTCTTCTCCCATTTAGGAAGTTGATTAAATGGTTGCATGACGAGTGTGGGGCAACTATTGGGCATTTCATTAGGGACTAATGAAAGGCTTTTAGCCGACATCTCATCCTCATTCTCGGGCTTAACCCAACGCTGCCTCACACCGACTTTGACATGAAAAAAATCCTCGCTCTAGCCTCCTAGGATTTCATATTCCAGTGTTTTCTTCTCTTTTAATTAATGCCTAGTTATACAGTATAGTTTAACTCAGACTCATTAGTGGAGAGAGGTTCACTATAGGTGCAGTATAGGAAAGGTCCCCAAGGAAATTAACTTTAGGATGTGGTGGAAACATAATGACTAGTTGAAAAGATGCAGAGATGATGTATGCTGTCTGGAGGGAGCTGTGTTTTAAGTAAGAGATTATTAGGAGAATATGCAATTGAATAAATTCCTTATTTCCTCTTGGAGGTATCGAATCTGATAATGTATGCACAGGCACACGCACGCACACACACAGAGACTGCTATGACTGAATTTTGCGGACTGTAACTACGGTGAGACGGTGCCCTTTCTCACTGATGAGATTAATATGTGTGAGGGAGAGGAGTAGGACGAGGAGGAGGAAGGGAGGAGAGTCAGCGGAGACAAGTCTCTGTGGATCCACTCCTCGACAAACACCCAGCCGTGCTGATGTCATAGGCATCATCTACTTGTGTGTGTGTGTGTGTGTGTGTGTGTGTGTGTGTGTGTGTGTGTGTGTGTGTGTGTGTGTGTGTGTGTGTGTGTGTGTGTGTGTGTGTGTGTGTGTGTGCGTGTGTGTGTGTGTGTAACTGAGGACTTGGTAGACTGTATATTCTTCAGGTTAGGTTTTATGTGTTCACTCCGTGTGTCACAATCACTGTCCTCGAACTCCCTGTCATAAATAAGCCAAGGCGCAGCGTGCCGGTCATTCCACATTCTTTATTCAGAAGTGAAACCGAACAGAACAAAACAATAAACAGGATAAACAGAAAGAAACGTGACGTTCTGGGGCTGCTCAAAGGCAGCTACACAAAAACAAGATCCCACAACACAAGGAGGGAAAAAGGGCTGCCTAAGTATGGTTCCCAATCAGAGACAACGATAGACAGCTGCCTCTGATTGGAAACCATACCTGGCCAAAACATAGAAATAAAATACATAGAATGCCCACCCCATATCACACCCTGACCTATCCTCTGTACACGTGACACCGTGTACCGAGGATTACGGGCGAGGTGGTTTAATGACGCTGAAGATTCACATTACGGGCACGGAACAACACAGTGTATGTAGTATGGATGGGTTAAGGCACTTAGTGGTAGGGTATCTTGCCTCAACCAAACTGTGTTTGGTTCTGAAAAGGGAGGAAATAAAGTTACAATAGTGAATGGCATATACATAATACAATCTCCAATTCACATCTTTTATAAACTATATGCACGTCTAACATCTTGTGCTATACATGACAATACAGTGCTAGGCTATACAAAGTCACTGCACTAATTTAGGATCAAAGGGGTGCCGTCGCACGTATACTACAAAGCTTTGCACCGCCATCTTCAGTACAGGGCTACAACTGCACAATGAACTTGAAATACCTTTACAAGGTTCACAATGAAATACACCCAGATTATCTATACAGTTATACAATTACAGGGCATGTAAAAAGGCACTGGGGGACAGGACACAATACGAATCCTAGGCTAAATGTCCAAAATAATTTGACAGGAGAGGCGGAGCTAGCAGGCTTAGCCAAAGTTGCTAGCTCGTGGTCGCTCGCGGTATAAACGCCTAATTAGCATATCCAAAAAATATGACAATATTGTCGCATGCGTCTTTAGACATAAGCACCTGAAGGATATGAAATATGTAGTTACATACTGTATCAACAAGGACGCACACAGGCCTTGGCTAACACAATGAAAAGCTAACTGGTGGAAAAAAACAGGATGGCTGGAACTCCACTTCTACTATGGTACCTACTATATCTCCACAGCCCTTTGTACAGTATGTGAGTGCGTGCGCAGGTGGTTCCATGCGTGCGTGAGGGTGTCTGCGTCTGCGTCTGCCTGTGTTCATTGGGCTCTAAAGTGGTCATCAGTCTTAGCTGATTGCCTCTAAATGTCTCAAATTGCACTCTCTTGTGTTCCTCTTGACTGTCAAGTGTCTATTCAATATTCTCTCCCTCCAGTGTCTGTCTCCATACTAGAATCAAAAGCTGATTTATTCATTGAAGGTTTATCTCCACAGCTGAAATGACATCCGTGGCTTCTCACTGCAGCAACTCTACCATGTTTATTTACAAATGTTTGAATACAGCTTTTTATGCTTTGGAGAGTCACATGTTGTACAAGCTTTGGTAAAAGCCATTTTAATCTACCTTCAATTATCTTTTTTCATGACTGTGTTCTTGACTGAGTGTTACTGTTTAAAGAATGTCTGTCTGGATGGCTGCCCTCTTGTTTAGGGTTGTCACGGTTTGGGGGTTGGTGGTTGGTTTGCAGTGGCTGGGTTGGTGGGGTGGCTAATGTTATGGGGTGCGTGCCCTCGGCCAGTGAGCAGTCGATGACTGTGTGAGGATGTCTCCAGACAGCTGGGAGGCTGCGGGGCAGCCGTGGCCATGGGCACTCCTCTCATGACCTTGCTGTCCAGGCTGTCTGTCCGCTGTCTGTAAAGCTGATCGGACAGCACTCTGCTCCGAGCCCTGGGCCCACGTGTGAATGCACAGCCAGGCAGCCAGCAGGCCCCAGACAGGCAGACATGACAGACAGACAGACGCTCCATTCACTCTTATGGTGTTCTGAGGATGATGACGCTTGTCCTTCAGGATCAGTGTGAGATGTCACAATCTCAAGTAGATATTTAAAAAACGTCATCATTACAATTAGATCCAATAGGATCCAGGCTACTGAATGTGTGGGATATAGCATGCATGCACATGTAGCTGCCTTACCAGGCGATTAATGCTTCTAGACATTACCTGACTGTTAACCAAGGAAGTGATATCGTGAGAGGTATTTACATTTTTACTTTAACCCCAAAAGCTCCAATATAGGGAAATGTTCACCCAAATGGTTGAAAAGATCATAATTTTGAAATCCTTGTTTTATCCTCCTGAAAATGTGGGACTTGTCAAGCCACTAGTTACCGACAAAAAAATTCACAATTTACGATGATTTATGTGTTACTATGGAGGAATTAAAATCATCTCTCTGTTGTACTGTACACTAGTAGTGCATGGCTAATCTGAAAATGTTGACTCAATAGTGCACCAAATTTGGCACAGAGGTAGATTTATGTACCCCTAAAAGATTTACAGTGCCTTCAGAAAATATTCATACCCCTTGACCTATTCCACATTTTGTTGTTACAGCCTGAATTCAAACGTATTAAAAAAAAATATTTCTCACCCACTTCCTACGGCTCCCATAGGCTCTCAGAAGGCGGCAAAAAGCTGAACGATGTCTTTGCAGGCCCTGGCTGAAAAACAGTAGCGCATTTAGATAGTGGTCGATCTGAGAACCATGAGACTGAGGCGCATGCACGAGGCGACACCATGTTTTTATTCTTTCGTCTTTGAACGAAAACAACGACTCCCGGTCGGAATATTATCGCTTATCCAAGGGTGACGAAGGGTTACTTAAAACATTTCTAAATATTCCATTACCGTACTTCGAAGCATGTCAACCGCTGTTTAAAATCTATTTTTATGCTATTTTTCTCGTAAAAAAGCGATAATAAATAAACAGCGGTTGACATGCTTCGAAGTACGGTAATGGAATATTTAGATTTTTTTTGTCACGAAACGCGTCGGGCGCGTAACCCTTCGTCACCCTTCGGATAGTGTCTTGAACGCACGAATAAAACGCCGCTATTTGGATATAACTATGGATTATTTTGAACCAAACCAACATTTGTTATTGAAGTAGAAGTCCTGGGAGTGCATTCTGACGAAGAACAGCAAAGGTAATCCAATTTTTCTTATAGTAAATCTTGAGTTTGGTGAGGGTCAAACTTGGTGGGTGTCAAAATAGCTAGCCTGTGATGGCGAGCTATCTACTCAGAATATTGCAAAATGTGCTTTCACCGAAAAGCTATTTTAAAATCAGACACCTCGATTGCATAAAGGAGTTCTGTATCTATAATTCTTAAAATAATTGTTATGTTTTTTGTGAACGTTTATCGTGAGTAATTTAGTAAATTTAGTAAAATTTAGTAAATTCACCGGAAGTGTTCGGTGGGAATGCTAGTTCTGAACCTCACATGCTAATGTAAAAAGCTGGTTTTTGATATAAATATGAACTTGATTGAACAAAACATGCATGTATTGTATAACATAATGTCCTAGGTGTGTCATCTGATGAAGATCATCAAAGGTTAGTGCTGCATTTAGCTGTGGTTTTGTTTTTTTGACATTATATGCTAGCTTGAAAAATGGGTGTCTGATTATTTCTGGCTGGGTACTATGCTGACATAATCTAATGTTTTGCTTTCGCTGTAAAGCCTTTTTGAAATCGGACAGTGTGGTTAGATAAAGGAGAGTCTTGTCTTTAAAATGGTGTAAAATAGTCATATGTTTGAAAAATTGAAGTTTTGGGATTTTTGAGGAATTTGTAATTCGCGCCACGCCTATCATTGGATATTGGAGCAGGTGTTCCGCTAGCGGAACGTCTAGATGTAAGAGGTTTTAAGTAGTACTTTACAGTATTTTTACTTAAGTACTTTACACCACTGTTTATTACAGACATAAATACTCCTCAGTTTATTCAGCTGTTCAGGTGAATGTCTCAGACAATCCCGCAGGTGAAGAAGCTGGACGTGGAGGTCCTGGGCTGGCGTGGTTACACGTGGTCTGCGGTTGTGATGCCGGTTGGACGTACTGCCAAATTCTCTAAAACGACATTGGAGGTGGCTTATGGTAGAGAAATGAACATTAAATTCTCTGTCTACAGCTCTGGGGGACATTCCTGCAGTCAGTATGCCAATTGCACGCTCCCTTAAAACTTGAGACATCTGTGGCATTGTGTTGTGTGATAAAACTGCACATTTTACTGGCCTTTTATTGTCCACGGCACAAGATGCACCTGTGTAATGATCATGCTGTTTAATCGGCTTCTTGATATGCCACACCTGTCAGGTGGATGGATTATTTTGGCAAAGGAGAGATGCTCACTAATAAGGATGTAAACAAAGTTGTGCACACATTTTGAGAGAAAGAAGGTTTATGTGCATATGGAACATTTCTGGGATTTTTTATTTCATCTCATGAAACATGGGACCAACACTTTACATGTTGCGTTTTTATTTTTGTTCAGTATAGATTTAAGTTAAATCTGCAACTCGGTCACTCAGGAAATGGTGAAAAGCAGACTGAACCATGTTTTCCTCTAAGATTTTTGCCTGTGCTAAACTCCTTTCTGTTCATTTTTTATTCTGACAAACTTAACGATTATAAGCATACCCAGAACATGATGCACTAAGCTTAAAAATATGGGGTGGTACTCAATGATATGTTGTATTAGATTTGCCCCAAACATAACAGTTTGTATTGAGGACAAAAAGCTAATTGCTTTGCCACATTTTCTGCAGTATTACTAGTGCCTTTGCAAACAGGATGCATGTTTTGGAATATTTGTATTCTATAAAGCCTTCCTTCTTTTCCATTTGTTAATTAGATTGGTATGGTGGAGGAACTACTATGTTATTGATCCATCCACAGCCATTAAAGTCTGTAACCGTTTTAAAGTCACGATTGGCCTCAGGGTGAAATCCCTGATCAGTTTTCTCCTTCTCTGGCTAATGTATCTTTTGTACTGACTAGGTGTGTTGATACGCCATCCACAGTGTAATTAATAACTTCATCATGCTCGAAGCGAAATTTGATGTCTGCTTTTTAAAATGTTTTACCCATCTCCCAATTGGTGCCCTTCTTTGCGATGCATTGTAAAATCTCCCTGATCTTTGTGGTTGAATCTGTGTTTATTCAGTTCTCGACTGAGGGACCTTATAGATAATTGTATGTGTGAGGTACAGAGATGACGTAGTCATTAGAAAATCATGTTAAACACTATTATTGCACACAGAGTGAGTCCGTGCAACGTATTATGTGACTTGTTAAGCACATTTTTACTGCTGAACTTATTTAGGCTTTCCATAACAAAGGGCTTGAATACCTACTGACTCAAGACATTTCAGCTTTTCATTTTTAATGAACTTATATTATATGAAATATTTTGATAAACATAATTCCACTTTGACATTATGGAATATTTAATAAATTTTAAATACAGGCTGTAACACAGCAACATGTGGAAAAAGACAAGGGGTGTAAATACTTTCTGAACGCTCTGTAGATATGGAGCCACCCCAGATTTGGCCCATGTGTGGGCCTCCCACTCCTATTTATTTTCTGGTTAGAGCCAGTTTGCACTGTTCTGTGAAGGGAGTAGTACACAGCATTGTACGAGATTCTTGGCAATTTCTCGCATGGAATAGCCTTCATTTCTCAGAACAAGAATAGACCGACGAGTTTCAAAAGAAAGTTATTTGTTTCTGGCCATTTTGAGCCTGTAATCGAACACACAAATGCTGATGCTCCAGATGCTCAACTAGTCTAAAGAAGGCCAGTTTTATTGCTTCTTTAATCAGCACAACCATTTTCAGCTGTGCTAACATAATTGCAAAAGGGTTTTCTAATGATCAATTAGCCTTTTAATATGATAAACTTGGATTGGCTAACACAACGTGCCATTGGAACACAGGAGTGATGGTTGCTGATAATGGGCCTCTGTATGCCTATGTAGATATTCCATAAAAAATCTGACGTTTCCAGCTACAATAGTCATTTACAGCATTAACAATGTCTACACTGTATTTCTGATCAATTTGATGTTATTTTAATGGACAAAAAAATGTGTTTTTCTTTAAAAAGCAAGGACATTTCTAAGTGACCCCAAACTTTTGAACGGTGGCGTATGTGACCGAACGCTTCAATTCGGTCTTATGTAGCAACATTTTACATTGGATAAAGTGGAGACTCAGAGCTAGAAAATGGTATATCATACACTGCAGTTAAGGAACAATGGGAAAGTAAATCTGCTTTGAAAGGTGATAAACGTTTGAGAAAATGGACATTGAATGTTTTTTTTACACCTACAGGAGAACTCTTCTTTGTCTACACCCATTCAGCATCGTTCACACCCTCTTAAAAATAATTTTTAAGCCTTAGCCCCACCCATCTCTTTAAGAATTGACATGTGAGGCTATGTGGCAAAATCTAAGTTTATTTGTCACATGCACAGGATACAGAAGGTGAAAACGGTACTGTGAAGTTGTTATTTGCATAGTAGCAATATCAAAAATATATTTTAGAAATATTTTATCATTATTCAATGACTCTTACCCGACACACTTGTCTAAATTGATGGGTCATGTAACCACCCCCCAGCCACATCTACTAAATGGATGGGTCACTATTGTCTAGACATGTACACATGTTCATGAAATACAATAGATGGCTGTAATCACCCCCAGACACACCTGGCTAATTTGATGGGTCATGTAATAATCCGTTTGAAATGGAGTCTTTTGCTTAGATAGCTAGCTAAACAATGAACCAGCATAATCCCAACTCATACTACTACGAATACAAACATTGTCATAGCTGTAGTATGAATCTGCAGGTAGTTAAAGCTAACAAACTAGGTTCAATGTTAGCTAGCTCACATTGTGCTATAACTAGCAATGCAAATGGTTTCTGATTCAAATAATATTACTAAACAGATCATACACTTAACATTAGGTAGTGAGCCAGCAAGCTAACGTTTGCTAGCTAACTAACATGATGCTTTAACTTGCAATAAAAACGACTTTCTGACAAAATTTGAAACATATCTGAAAATGTTGCTAGACTCTTACCCGTATACATGGATGAACGCTTCATGGCAGACTGGAACCATTTAATTCTGTTATGTTTGTTTGGCCAGCGTTGTGTCAAGTCCCTCCGGTTCACACTGACCGTGGCGTGTTCAGAAAGTAGTCCATCACTTTTTCAACTGACCTGTCGATAGTACCTGCTAAATTCAGGGCATCAATATTGTTGAGAAAAGTAGTACAACTTTTGTAGTTCTCGATGGCTAATGCTATATCTTTCAAAAACAGTGCGGTAGAAAGGACTGTTAACACGTACTTAGCAGTTCACGTTATAACGGAAGCATGCTACATGGCAGACCAATCCAAACTCATCTCCCGGCATGTCCAGCCCATCCATTATGTCAGCCAATCATGGTTAGTGGGAACGTTCCTATCTTTTCTGTGGCTAAACCAACTAGGCTCTTAATTAAAAAATGTTATTCATATTTATGGATGTAGTACAAGTTTGTTATTAACCTTTCTGGTTATAACCTTTTCGGCAAGACAGATCTTCCAAAGGTGGGGGAGTGGCAATCTTTACCAAGTATCACCTTTACCAAGGATCACCAAAAAATTGGATTTGCTGGTTTTAAGCATTAAACTTTTAAATAGCTCTTTGTTGACTGTTGCTGGGTGCTATCGTCCTCCATCAGCACTGGCCTGTACCCTACCTGCCCTAATGTCTCTCCTGGCCCCTTACACTGTCTGAATTTGTCCTGCTAGGTGACCTTAACTGGGACATGCTTAAACCACCTGACCAAATCCTAAAGCAATGGGACTCCCTAAATCTTTCTCAGATTATTAGCAATCCCACAAGGTATGACTCAAAAACACCCAGAAAAGGCTACTTACTCTCCTTGATGTTATCCTCACAAATAATCCTGATAGGTATCAGTCTGGTGTTTTCTGTTATGACCTTAGTGATCACTGTTAATAGTCTGTGTTTGTAATGGCTGCTCAGTGAAACGGCCTGTCCTGATTTGTCATAGACGCTTGCTAAAAAACTTTAATGAGCATGCCTTCCTTCATGAACTGGCCTCTTTAAAATGGTATGGAATCAGCTTGATCCCCTCTGTCGAAGACACTTGGACCTTCTTTTTTGATATCTTAGTGCTATTGTTAACAAACACGCCCCCATAAAGAAAATGAGAATTAAAAACAGTTTCAGACCCTGGTTCGACCGTGATCTTGCAGAGTTACTCCACCTCAAGAAATGCATTTGGCGAAAGGCTCAGCACACGCATACTCAGGCTGACTGGCTCTTGTTCAGGCATATGAGAAATAAGTGCACTCAGGCTATCCGGATGGCCAAAGTTAGTTACTTTAAGGAGCAGTTCTCTCTCTGTGGGTCTAACTCCAATAAGTTCTGTAAAACAGTTAAAGACCTCAGTAATAAACCATCCTCCTCACAGCTGCCCATGTCCCTTAATGCTGATGATGTGGTGGTTACTGGCAAGAAGCATATGGCTGAGCTCTCTAGTCACCACTTCATTAAGTCAGGATTCCTATTTGACTCAGCCATGCCTCCTTGCCGTCCAACATTTCCTCATCTCCCACCCCTTCTAATGTGACTATCCCCGATTCTTCTCCCTCTTTTTCCCCTGCCTCGCTACAAAGTTTCTCCCTGCAGGCAGTCACTGAGTCTGAGGTGCTAAAGGAGCTCCTGAAACTTGACCCAAAAAAACATCTAGGTCAGATGGTTTAGACCCTTTCTTCTTTAAGGTTGCTGCCCCTATCATAGCCAAGCCTGTCCTATCTTTTGAACCTGTCTCTCCTTTCTGGGGAGTTTCCCATTGCTTGGAAGGCAGACACAATTCATCCTTTATTTAAAGGGGGATATCATGCTGATCCTAACTGTTACAGGCCTATTTCTATTTTGCCCAGTTTATCAAAAGTGTTGGAAAAACTTGTCAATAATCAACTGACTGGCTTTCTTGATGTCTATAGTATTCTCTCTGGTATGCAGTCTATTTTCCGTTTTCCGTTTTTCCGTTATGGATGTGTCACTGCAACCTTAAAGGTCCTCAATGATGTCACCATTGCCCTTGACTCTAAGCAATGTTGTGCTGCTATTTTTATTGACTTGGCCAAAGCTTTTGATACGGTAGACCATTCCATTCTTGTGGGCCGGCCAAGGAGTATTGGTGTCTCTGAGGGGTCTATGGCCTGGTTTGCTAACTACTTCTCTCAAAGAGTGCAGTGTATAAAGCCAGAAAATCTGCTGTCTCAGCCACTGCCTGTTACCAAGGGAGTACCCCAAGGCTCAATCCTAGACCCCATGCTCTTCTCAATTTACATCAGCAACATAGCTCAGGCAGTAGGAAGTGCTCTCATTCGTTTATATGCAGATGATACAGTCTTATACTCAGCTGGCCCCTCCCCAGATTTTGTGTTAAATGCTATACAACAAAGCTTTCTTAGTGTCCAACAAGCTTTCTCTTCCCTTAACCTTGTTCTGAACACCTACAAAACAAAGGTCATGTGGTAAGAAGAATGCCCCTCTCCCCACAGGTGTGATTACTACCTCTGAGAGTTTAGAGTTTGATGTAGTCACCTCATACAAGTACTTGGGAGTATGCCTAGAAAGTACACTGTCCTTCTCTCAGCACATATCAAAGCTGCAGGCTAAAGTTAAATCTAGACTTGGTTTCCCCTATCGTAATTGCTCCTCTTTCACCCCAGCTGCCAAACTAACCCTGATTCAGATGACCATCCTACCCATGCTAGAGTACGCAGACGTAATTTATATATCGACAAGTAAGGGTGCTCTCGAGCGGCTAGATGTTCTTTACCATTCGGCCATCAGATTTGCCACCAATGCTCCTTTTAGGACACATCACTGCAATCTATACTCCTCTGTAAACTGGTCATCTCTGTATACCCATCGCAAGACCCGCTGGTTGATGCTTGTTTATAAAACCCTCTTAGGCCTCACTCCCCCCTATCTGAGATATCTAATGCAGCCCTCATTCTCCACATACAACACCCGTTCTGCCAGTCACATTCTGTTAAAGGTCCCGAAAGCACACACATCCCTGGGTCGCTCCTCTTTTCAGTTCGCTGCAGCTAGCGACTGGAATGGGCTGCAACAAACACTCAAACTGGACAGTTTTATCTCAATCTCTTCATTCAAAGACTCAATCATGGACACTCTTACTGACAGTTGTGGCTGCTTTGCGTGATGTATTGTTGTCTCTACCTTCTTGCCCTTTGTGCTGTTGTCTGCGCCCAATAATGTTTGTACCATGTTTTGTGCTGCTACCATGTTGTGTTGCCACCATGTTGTTGTCATGTTGTGTTGCTACCATGCTGTGTTGTCATGTGTTGCTGCCTTGCTATGTTGTTGTCTTAGGTCTCTCTTATGTAGTGTTGTGTTGTCTCTCTTGTCGTGATATGTGTTTTGGCCTATATTTATGTTTTATTTATTTATTTATTTTTATTCCCAGCCCCCGTCCCCGCAGGAGGCCTTTTGCCTTTTGGTAGTAACTGACTTGTAACTGGTAACTGACTTTCCTTGTTAAATAAGCTTAAATAAAAAATTTAATTAAAATGGCTTGGGGACAAGTCTATGAAAGTCCTTGAGTGTCCCAGCCAGAGCCCTGACTTGAAGCCGATCGAAAAACACTGGAGAGACCTGAAAATAGCTGTGCAGCGATGCTCCCCATCCATCCTGACAGAGCTTGAGAGGATCTGCAGAGAAAAATGGGAGAAACTCCCCAAATACAGGTGTGCCAAGCTTGTAGTGTCATATCAAAAGAAGACTCAAGGCTTTAATCACTGCCAAAAGTGCTTCAACAAAGTGCTGAGTAAATGTTCTGAATACCTTTGTAAAAAAACATACTTCACAGAGGTTTAGATGGTACAATGATTCTCTACACTATACTTGCCTGTTTTGTCTCATAAACAAAAATTAGGTGAACTTTTACAATTCCAGCAACCAGAAAATCCCAGAACGATTTCTGCGTTGTGCATCTTTAAAAATGATATAGAGTGACTGTTTTTATTGAAGTAATTCCAAAGGTTAGGTTTAACAGAGCAAATGAAATGTGACCATACTTTATCATTTGGAAAGTATTCAGACCCCTTGAATTTTCCCACATTTTGTTACGTTACAGCTTTATTCTAAAATGGATTCTATCTTTTTTTTCTTCTCATCAATCTACACAAAATACCCCATAATGACAAAGCAAAAACATGTTTTTATTTTTGGGGGCAAATTTATAAAAAATAAATAAAAAAAGTGGAAATATCACATAAAAAAATATAAGATACATATTGCAGCTGTAAGTGGATATTTCTCAACAATCATTCTCACGATAGCACATTTGTAATATTCAGTGACAAATAACTAAGCAGGGCTGGGCTTAGTTAAAACCCTGGAAGGGAGACCAAAGGGTAGCTGTAAATACATCACTTCTCCAGTAGGAGGTACTACCCTGCCTATTGTTCTTTTTCTGATAGTGGATATAACGTTGAAGATCCGACGTTCTTTTAAAAGTACAAATTCAACATATTTTATACAAGGTTTGTCTATGCTAAAATATGGTTACCATGATGATATAATCCTGTGGTAGAAATGTCACCCTCAAAACAACAGTTGACTTTTTTCAAATCCAGTGAATTTTGTATGTAGATTCTACATCACAATACGTTGACAAATTACATTGGAACAACGTTGATTCAACTAGTTTTTGCCGAGTAGGAAATTACGTCCAAGCATCTTTTTCTCATTTATCTGTTTAATAACTTTCTTTCCCCACATGTAGAGGAAGAAATGCCACTCTAATCCCTAACACAATATCCTAGACATAGTGGACTTTTGAGAATCCAGATATAATAGAAGGAGGGAATGATATTAAAGAGATCTCTTATCGTGTAATTGTTGGTGGCAGGGGACTGTTTAGCACGAGGACTCGAGTGGAGGTTATTGCTGTCATATATAGGGACATTATATTGGCAACACACAGCCACAACAATAGCTATTTACAGACTGAAGGCCCAAGAAAAGACATGGCTAAAGAGCTTGATGATATTTGTTCCCATTTTTGTTAATTCTAATATCAGATCTATTTATTGGCTGTACTTTATCTCCTATTATTGTGTAGAAATGTAGACATTTCAAAATGTCTTTATACTGTCAGAGTTAAAAACCTCTTAAGGATCGGACACTTTTTTTCATACCCGAATCTAACTGCCTATAGCTCAGGACCTGAAGCAAAGATATGCATATTCTTGACACCATTTGAAAGGAAACACTTTGCAGTTTGTGGAAATGTGAAATTAACGTGAGAGAATATAACACATTAGATCTGGTAAAAGATAATACAAACAAGAAAACATGCGTTTTCTATATATTTTTTTCATCATCTTTGAAATGCAAGAGAAGGGCCATACAGTCAGATAGGAGTCTAGGTGTAATCTAGATTTTGGCCAACAGATGGCAGCAGTTTGTGTGCAAAGTTTCAGACAGATCCAGTGAAGAATTACATGACTATACAATATTTTGTATCAAGTCTGCCAGGAGTTTGCCCAAATGTGTCGAATTGGTCAATTGATACATTTTCAAGTACATAACTATAGATGACATACAAAAATTCTATGGTAATAAAAAATGTAAGTTTACACACTCCCAGGAATGTCCTACATGATGGATCATTAGCTTATTCACTAACTTTCACACATCTAGATGGCCGGGCAGGGTGGATGTGGAGCCAGAGACAGCAGTGGGATCAAACTGTAGATCTCAGTTCCAACATTTGTCAAAAAAAATTGATTTTATCAAACAAAACTATGTTACATTTTATCTCTGTCAACCTCAAGATGAAAAAATCAGAGCAAGATTACTGAATGTAAGTACATTATTAACCTTCAGAGGTGAATGTATCAAATCAGTTGTCGTGATAAAAATGTTTTGTTGTTGTCCACTCTCCTCAAACAATAGCAAGGTATTTTATCACTGTAATAGCTAGTGTTAATGGGACACTGCAGTTAGATTAACAAGAATATAAGCTGTCTGCCCGTATAAATGATGTCTATGTCCCAGAAAGTTGGCTGTTGTATACAACGTCCTTCTAGTCACATTAGTGCACGTTAGCAACAACCGTCCCGGTTTAGGGACACCAATTCCGGAGAGGTTTTAATCAGATAACTCAAGTAACTTTTTGTAACTTTTTTTTCTTTTGATTAATCACATTGTCTGAAAGCATTCAAAATACACTGAAAACATCCCAAATACATAATCTAAACAGCTAACAACAACAATGCAATGTAAAAGCAAGTTAACATTGAGGTTAAAAAAAGTATGCTTTCTCAATTTACTTAATTTTGCTAACTGTTAATTTAGACAAAATCAAGACATAAATATTCTTGTTGTGTTTTTTGTATGAAGAATCTTAAATTACATCTTCATTTGAACAAATTCAGAATTTGTGATTAATCGTGGTCACAGCAAATCCTGCAATAAACTCAATAAAAAATATACATTGTTTGACATCTGTCATTTATACAATGGGCGATTCATAAAACAATTGCCTTAATAGCTTTAAAGGTATCAATAGCATTGTAGTCTCTACTGTCATAATATGTTACCCATTCTGTTTTCTTCTTGAAAGTAGCAGCTTTCATGTCATTACGAAGCACAGGAGCTAGAGGCCTCCATGAAGAGCGCGACTGGCTGTCAGGTGACAAGTACCATTGTGCCAGCTCTGTCACCCCCTGTCCCCTCCTGCCACCATCACACAACACACACGTGTGCACACACCCCTCTCTGAGTCACATGTCAATTTAAAGCACAGTTTACCTTATAAGTATTCACCAGCTGCAGCACGTGTTTTGGTAGACAGCCGAGGGGAGCCATCAAAGAGTCTCTGCCACTGGCTCTCAGTGAGCCGGAGAGAGAGACACCGCCACTACACACCACCAACAGTATGACCTTTATACTGCTTGAAATGCATAATCCCCAGTTGAAATTAAACTCATTTCCACAGAAAACACCCGGTCAGCAGGTTAAACACATCGTCCATGGCAGAGGCCAAAAGGGATTTCATTCCAGAGAAATGGACCATCATGGGAATTTACATGTTCTTTGGCTTGGGGGGAAAATCAGTGGGAAATATAATTCCATTACAATTTACAATCAAAGATTGCGTCTGGGTATGCTTTAACCTGAAGTTTAATCATGACTGATACTGGAAATCCCTCAAGCAAGAAACACAGTCACTGCAGGGGAGAAAATAATTACATTCTACAGATGTAGGATCTTAATTTGATCACTCTTTTGTTGCTGAGAATTTTTCTTTACAGCAGGAAATGCAAACGTGTAGTGTATTCAAGGTTTAAAAATACTTCTAAAGTTTGTAGTTTCCACTTTAAAAAGTCATACTGGATTTGCCCTAACGAAAAATGTAGAAACCCCTATGAAAAATGTCGATTAATTATCATCAGTGGTGTAAAGTACTTAAGTAAAAATACTTTAAAGTACTACTTAAGGAGTTTTTTGAGGTATATGTACTTTCTTTTATTTATATTTTTGACAACTTTTACTTTTACTTCACTATATTCCTAAAGAAAATAATATACTTTTTAGTCAATACATTTTCCCTGACATCCAAAAGTTACATTTTGCATGCTTAGCAGGACAGGAAAATGGTCCACTTCACACACTTATCAAGAGAACCTCCCTGGTCATCCCTACTGCCTCTAATCTGGCAGACTCACTAAACACACATACCGTTTGTAAATTATGAAATGAAAATTGTGCGGTCTGGTTTACTTAATATAGGGAATTTGAAATTATTTACACTTTTACTTTACATAATAATTCACATTTCCTGTTGCTGCCGGAGTATTTTCCTGCTGTAGCAAACTGGCTCAAATTAAGATCCTACATCTGTGAAAACATGGGAAAGGGAGAATAACGTTCTGGTAAATAATTCATCAATATAAATGTATTCGATTTTTTTTCAATTGCTAACATGCATTTGTCAAAACTGAACTCACATTGTCAAAACTCTTCACACAGTCAGCAAACCAGAAGTGTATGTGGACATAACTGTGAATCATTTTTCATTGCTTTCACACAAAATGCATTCAATGACCACATTCTCTGAAATCCATGAACTCTTTTCTCATTCATACTCCACCACCTGCAAAACTATATATTTGCAGCACATGTTTTCAAATGCTAATACACTGTTTCCAAAACTTTTAAAAACACATTCCAAACAGAATGATGGCAAATGTCGTGCATTTCTGCAGTAACTAGATTGAAACATATAGAAAATCTCAGCAGAATATTTAATAATTCCAAACACAGCTGATTGCAATTTCAGCTGAAAGCCTACCCAAGTGTCCTGTTTTTTGTCTCGTTACCAAACAGACAAAAGAGGACGGCTTAGGAATGATTTAGTTTGGAAACATGGATCAAGGAAGAAAGGTTGGAGGGGAAAGAAGATTGGCAGGGAAAGGGAGAATGCATGGAGGACAAAGGAGAGGAAGACCAAGAGCGGGGGTCTCTGATGAGATAAGGGCCACAATTATTGACCGTGTTGTAAACCATGGTCTCTCTTTGAGAGAGGCCGGTTAAAGGGTGCAACCAAATTTGCAGCATTCAACAGTTGCATCAATAGTAAGAATTTTCCACAAAACAACAGGTGAGATGTGTATCCTTCAATGATAATTTAACTACATATTACAGTACAATACAGTATGTTCATATTTTTACATGTACTGACATTTTGAAATATATTGATTGTTTTCTGTTTTTCAGTAGGATCCAAAGGTTGCTTCCCATAGGAGGGAGAGGCAGAAAATTATCAGATGCGCAGGAAAATGCCATTGTTGACATGGTAATAGGCAACAATGCAATACAACTGCGGGAAATTCAGGACAGAGTGCTGGCAGACAATATCACTTTTGGGAATGTGAATATGGTCAGCACAACGACAATTGCCAGAGTCCTAGAGAAACATAAAATGACATGGAACCCAAACCGGCTGCGCACGTGCGCCATCGTGCATAAATGCATTTTGTCCCCCCACACCAAACGCGATCGCGACACCCAGGCTAAAATATCAAAACAAACTCTAAACAAACTCCAATTACATTAATTTGGGGACAGGTCAAAAAGCATTAAAAATGTATGGCAATTTAGTTAGCTAGCTTGCACTTGCTAGTTAATTTGTCATATTTAGCTAGCTTGCTGCTGCTAGCTAATTTGTCCTGGGATATAAACATTGAGTTGTTATTTTACCTGAAATGCACAAGGTGCTCTACTCCGACAATTCATCTACACATAAAACGGTCAACTGAATCGTTTCTAGTCATCTCTCCTCCTTCCAGGCGTTTTCAACACAGTTCCTCTTTCAATCACCCACGTGGGTTTAACCAATGAGGAGATGGCACGTGGGTATCTGCTTCTATAAACCAATGAGGAGATGGGAGAGGCAGGACTTGCAGTGCAATTTGCGTCACAAATAGAACTGACTTCTATTTTAGCCCTTGGTAACGCAGACGCTGTTGACGCGCGCGAGCAGTGTGGGTGCAATAATTGAATAAAATAGATTACTACATTTAATTTGCAACGCTCGCACACGCAACGCGAGCGGTGTAGTCAGGGTGTAAGGATGAAGCAGTTGTACACTGTACCCTTCGAGAGAAACGGTGAACGTGTGAAAGAACTCCGGTATCAAAATGTCCAGGTAAAATATCTGTTCAATAACCAAACAGGGTACATACACAGCTATGCGTAATGTAAAGTACTGTAGAACTGTGGATTTACTGTATTTTAGAGTAATGGAGATGGAAGCCAGGCAAACTGCACATACATTCATCTTTGTGGATGAAGCTAGATTCAACCTGGCAAAAACATGCTGCAGGGGAAGAAATGTGACTGGACAGAAAGCAACAGTGAATGTCCCAGGCCAGAGAGGAGCTAACATCACAATGTGTGCAGCACTGTCCAATGATGGTTTCCTGTTACACAAACCACTCAATGGCCCCTACAATACAAAAAGGCTCATTTATTTTATGACCTGCATAATCGACTTGTGCCAGCGGAAAAGAGAGGGGCAAGAAACTCCCCTACCTTCATTGTTGTGTGGGATAATGTGGCATTCCACCACTCTGCTGCAGTCACAGACTGGTTTGCTGCACATCCCAGGATGTCAGTACTATTCCTGCCTCCATACTCCCCCTTCCTAAGCCCCATAGAGGAGTTTTTCTCTGCGTGGAGGTGGAAGGTTTATGACCACCATCCACATGACCAGATGTCCTTACTGGATGCCATGAATGTGGGGTGTGGAGACACTTCTCCTGAAGACTGCCAGGGTGTGGAGACACTTCTCCTGAAGACTGCCAGGATTAGACATTCCACAAGATACTTTCCAAGATGCATCGCCAGAGAAGACATGAGATGTGATGTTGATGAGAACTTGTGGCCAAATGCAGAAGAGAGGGAGAACTAGAACCCTCACAGTACTGTACAGTATGAGTGATTATACTACACATGTTGATGAGAACTAGAACCCTCACAGTGCTGTACAGTATGAGTGATTATACTATACATGTTGATGAGAACTAGAACCCTCACAGTACTGTACAGTATGAGTGATTATACTATACATGTTGATGAGAACTAGAACCCTCACAGTACTGTACAGTATGAGTGTTATACTATACATGTTGAGAACTAGAACCCTCACAGTACTGTACAGTATGAGTGTTATACTATACATGTTGATGAGAACTAGAACCCTCACAGTACTGTACAGTATGAGTGTTATACTATACATGTTGAGAACTAGAACCCTCACAGTACTGTACAGTATGAGTGTTATACTATACATGTTGATGAGAACTAGAACCCTCACAGTACTGTACAGTATGAGTGTTATACTATACATGTTGAGAACTAGAACCCTCACAGTACTGTACAGTATGAGTGTTATACTATACATGTTGATGAGAACCCTCACAGTACTGTACAGTGTGAGTGATTATACTATACATGTTGATGAGAACTAGAACCCTCACAGTACTGTACACTATGAGTGATTATACTATACATGTTGATGAGAACTAGAACCCTCACAGTACTGTACAGTATGAGTGATTATACTACACATGTTGATGAGAACTAGAACCCTCACAGTACTGTACAGTATGAGTGATTATACTACACATGTTGATGAGAACTAGAACCCTCACAGTACTGTACAGTATGAGTGTTATACTATACATGTTGATGAGAACTAGAACCCTCACAGTACTGTACAGTATGAGTGATTATACTACACATGTTGATGAGAACTAGAACCCTCACAGTACTGTACAGTATGAGTGATTATACTACACATGTTGATGAGAACTAGAACCCTCACAGTACTGTATAGTATGAGTGATTATACTACACATGTTGATGAGAACTAGAACCCTCACAGTACTGTACAGTATGAGTGATTATACTACACATGTTGATGAGAACTAGAACCCTCACAGTACTGTATAGTATGAGTGATTATACTATACATGTTGATGAGAACTAGAACCCTCACAGTACTGTATAGTATGAGTGATTATACTACACATGTTGATGAGAACTAGAACCCTCACAGTACTGTACAGTATGAGTGATTATACTACACATGTTGATGAGAACTAGAACCCTCACAGTACTGTACAGTATGAGTGATTATACTACACATGTTGATGAGAACTAGAACCCTCACAGTACTGTATAGTATGAGTGATTATACTATACATGTTGATGAGAACTAGAACCTTCACAGTACTGTACAGTATGAGTGATTATACTACACATGTTGATGAGAACTAGAACCCTCACAGTACTGTACAGTATGAGTGATTATACTACACATGTTGATGAGAACTAGAACCCTCACAGTACTGTACAGTATGAGTGATTATACTAGACATGTTGATGAGAACTGGAACCCTCACAGTACTGTACACTATGAGTGATTATACTATACATGTTGATGAGAACTAGAACCCTCACAGTACTGTACAGTATGAGTGATTATACTACACATGTTGATGAGAACTACAACCCTCACAGTACTGTACAGTATGAGTGATTATACTACACATGTTGATGAGAACTAGAACCCTCACAGTACTGTACAGTATGAGTGATTATACTATACATGTTGATGAGAACTAGAACCCTCACAGTACTGTACAGTATGAGTGATTATACTATACATGTTGATGAGAACTAGAACCCTCACAGTACTGTACAGTATGAGTGATTATACTATACATGTTGATGAGAACTACAACCCTCACAGTACTGTACAGTATGAGTGATTATACTATACATGTTGATGAGAACTAGAACCCTCACAGTACTGTACAGTATGAGTGATTATACTATACATGTTGATGAGAACTAGAACCCTCACAGTACTGTATAGTATGAGTGATTATACTACACATGTTGATGAGAACTAGAACCCTCACAGTACTGTACAGTATGAGTGATTATACTATACATGTTGATGAGAACTAGAACCCTCACAGTACTGTACAGTATGAGTGATTATACTACACATGTTGATGAGAACTAGAACCCTCACAGTACTGTACAGTATGAGTGATTATACTATACATGTTGATGAGAACTAGAACCCTCACAGTACTGTACAGTATGAGTGATTATACTATACATGTTGATGAGAACTAGAACCCTCACAGTGCTGTACAGTATGAGTGATTATACTACACATGTTGATGAGAACTAGAACCCTCACAGTACTGTACAGTATGAGTGATTATACTACACATGTTGATGAGAACTAGAACCCTCACAGTACTGTACAGTATGAGTGATTATACTACACATGTTGATGAGAACTAGAACCCTCACAGTACTGTACAGTATGAGTGATTATACTATACATGTTGATGAGAACTACAACCCTCACAGTACTGTACAGTATGAGTGATTATACTATACATGTTGATGAGAACTACAACCCTCACAGTACTGTACAGTATGAGTGATTATACTATACATGTTGATGAGAACTACAACCCTCACAGTACTGTACAGTATGAGTGATTATACTATACATGTTGATGAGAACTAGAACCCTCACAGTACTGTACAGTATGAGTGATTATACTATACATGTTGATGAGAACTAGAACCCTCACAGTACTGTACAGTATGAGTGATTATACTATACATGTTGATGAGAACTAGAACCCTCACAGTACTGTACAGTATGAGTGATTATACTAGACATGTTGATGAGAACTAGAACCCTCACAGTACTGTTCAGTATGAGTGATTATACTATACATGTTGATGAGAACTAGAACCCTCACAGTACTGTACAGTATGAGTGATTATACTATACATGTTGATGAGAACTAGAACCCTCACAGTACTGTACAGTATGAGTGATTATACTATACATGTTGATGAGAACTAGAACCCTCACAGTACTGTACAGTATGAGTGATTATACTATACATGTTGATGAGAACTAGAACCCTCACAGTACTGTACAGTATGAGTGATTATACTATACATGTTGATGAGAACTAGAACCCTCACAGTACTGTATAGTATGAGTGATTATACTACACATGTTGATGAGAACTAGAACCCTCACAGTACTGTACAGTATGAGTGATTATACTATACATGTTGATGAGAACTAGAACCCTCACAGTACTGTACAGTATGAGTTATTATACTACACATGTTGATGAGAACTAGAACCCTCACAGTACTGTACAGTATGAGTGATTATACTACACATGTTGATGAGAACTAGAACCCTCACAGTACTGTACAGTATGAGTGATTATACTATACATGTTGATGAGAACTAGAACCCTCACAGTGCTGTACAGTATGAGTGATTATACTACACATGTTGATGAGAACTAGAACCCTCACAGTACTGTACAGTATGAGTGATTATACTACACATGTTGATGAGAACTAGAACCCTCACAGTACTGTACAGTATGAGTGATTATACTACACATGTTGATGAGAACTAGAACCCTCACAGTACTGTACAGTATGAGTGATTATACTATACATGTTGATGAGAACTACAACCCTCACAGTACTGTACAGTATGAGTGATTATACTATACATGTTGATGAGAACTACAACCCTCACAGTACTGTACAGTATGAGTGATTATACTATACATGTTGATGAGAACTACAACCCTCACAGTACTGTACAGTATGAGTGATTATACTATACATGTTGATGAGAACTAGAACCCTCACAGTACTGTACAGTATGAGTGATTATACTATACATGTTGATGAGAACTAGAACCCTCACAGTACTGTACAGTATGAGTGATTATACTATACATGTTGATGAGAACTAGAACCCTCACAGTACTGTACAGTATGAGTGATTATACTAGACATGTTGATGAGAACTAGAACCCTCACAGTACTGTACAGTATGAGTGATTATACTATACATGTTGATGAGAACTAGAACCCTCACAGTACTGTACAGTATGAGTGATTATACTATACATGTTGATGAGAACTAGAACCCTCACAGTACTGTACAGTATGAGTGATTATACTATACATGTTGATGAGAACTAGAACCCTCACAGTACTGTACAGTATGAGTGATTATACTATACATGTTGATGAGAACTAGAACCCTCACAGTACTGTACAGTATGAGTGATTATACTATACATGTTGATGAGAACTAGAACCCTCACAGTACTGTACAGTATGAGTGATTATACTATACATGTTGATGAGAACTAGAACCCTCACAGTACTGTACAGTATGAGTGATTATACTACACATGTTGATGAGAACTAGAACCCTCACAGTACTGTACAGTATGAGTGATTATACTATACATGTTGTTGATGGGTTTTTTCAATTATTATTGCAGCCCTGGAATTTCAGGAATTTGTTTTTTGTTTCAACTTTTTATTTTTCACAAGTAAATTACTATATGCAAAGATATAGAAAAAATAAAGGCTATTGAAGCAAATTGCTGCTTTTCTGATTCATTCTTGTTACATATATTTTAGTACTGTCAATAAAGTGAAAAGGTGTTATTCTTATTCTATAATGAAATGCTGATTTATGTGAAATCATTCAAACTTCAAAGAAAAGTCAATTTATGTAATGCTCCCTGTTTGTGTGTTTTAGGTCAGTGTGTTATGATTGACAGTGTATGCTTTCTGAGTAAGAATTGTTGCCAGTGTTATGGTTGAACAAGTTTATTTTGAGACATCGATGAAGTGTTTTGGTGGTTTGAGTGAGTTTTGGAGGTGAGATCAACTGTTTGGCCAGATGCATGTTGATAATGCAGACTGTGTGAAGAGTTTTGGAAAAGTGGCTTCAGTATTGACTGATGCTTGTAAGCAATTGAAAAAAACTAATGAGTTTCTAGTGATGAATAACCCAGATATTTTCCATCTGAGCATGTGTACTGTGGCTCTTAGAGGCCTAGGGTAATTGGGAGGCTGAAGTAGACTTGTTGATTGCTTTATTTCCTGTGTGTGTCTGAAGGCGTCTCCACAGTTAATACCAACCATCTAGACACTGCTGGTGGTGTGCTGTGGTCAGTGTCTCTCTCTCTCCGGCTCACTGAGTTTCCCTCAGCTGTACACTTGTGTGTGTGTGTGTGTGTGTGTGTGTGTGTGTGTGTGTGTGTGTGTGTGTGTGTGTGTGTGTGTGTGTGTGTGTGTGTGTGTGTGTGTGTGGTGTACACTCTCAGAATAAAAGGGTACGGTTAGGGTACAGTGTTCCTTGGGGTACAAAAATAAAATATACTCTACACATAATTTACCTTCAGAGGTACACTTATGATCTCACATGGTACTGTTATGTAGGCCGATCCAGAGATCACAGTCATTTTATGTGTGGGAGGGAGCTTGGGCGGAGTCAGATTTTTTTAAGCAGCGCACCTTTTGGTAACATTATACTTCAACGTTTCATGCGTTCCAAGACTCCCAAATAGCAACACAGACAAGGGGGCGATAGCAGATGTTTTCTTGTTTTCATTTTGTGGTGAAATCTAAGAAGAATCAAGTTTTGTCATCTTCCCTTGCTAGCTAGTTGAGGGGTATACTACAAAGCAGGATAAAGTTAGCCAGCTAACTTGCCTAAATATTCTGAAACAACTTTTTTATTCTTCAGAAAGATATGCTTGAAATGGGAATAGTCTAATTGACTCAACAACCAAAAACGCACATCAAAATGTTGCTTTCTTCATGAACCTCAAAATCTGTAGTTTTTTTGTTTTGTTATCAAAGTTAGCTGGCTTACTCAATGTTACTTGTTGTTTATCAAAGTTAGCTGGCCTACTCATTGTTACTGCTTCGTAGTATAGGCTACCCCTCTGGATAAACATAGACAGCAAGCTAGCCTTTTAGCTTCCCACATCTCCATGTGAAATAATCAGATTGATAATTACATTTTTTGCCCAGGCAAATATTCTTATACTTCCAAGTGCAACCTACAACATTATCCCAGTTTGATATGCTGCTTGAATGTATTCGCTCCCATATCAGCTAAAAATAGATTGCAATGATTTTTCCTGGCAGAGAAAAAAGCACATGGCTACAACTGTTTCTACTTTTTCAAAATGACCTAGAATCATCACTTCTAAACAAAATACATTTTTGGGATATTCTAATAAGGCTACAATGTTGTTTGGTTTGTTGTTTGAACAGTTTCTGAGATTATATCTGGTTATCAATGCAAATTAGGCTGATTTATTTGATGCAGTAGTCGAATGCCAACAGCGGCAGACTGGGACCAAAAGTCAGCCCTGGCATTTCTAACATACCAACCAACTTTTTTCCTTGAGGCCCGCATACCTTGAGGCCTGCATACCGAACCATTTCTTTCCTTGAGGTCCGCATAAAGAACGATTTCTTTCCTTGAGGCCCGCATACCAAACCATTTCATTCCTTAAGGTCCGCATAAAGAACGATTTCTTTCCTTGAGGCCCGCATACCGAACCATTTCTTTCCTTGAGGCCCGCATACTGAACCATTTCTTTCCTTGAAGCCCGCATACCGAACCATTTCTTTCCTTGAGGCCCGCATACTGAACCATTTCTTTCCTTGAAGCCCGCATACCGAACCATTTCTTTCCTTGAGGCCCGCATACTGAACCATTTCTTTCCTTGAAGCCCGCATATCGAACCATTTCTTTCCTTGAGGCCCCCGCACCAGACCATGTTTTTCTTTGAGGCCCCATTGTTAGCCAGATAATGATTAGTTTGTGCAAAAAAAAACAAGTTAGATAGGTCCACTGGGCTAAAAGTGGCCAATCCACTCCTGAATGCCAAGCTAAACCAAGACAGGGCAATCTTGAAGTTGTGATTTTTAAGTTGATTGGTGACAACAACACAATTGATATATGTGACTTGTTTCAGGAAACTAGGCGTATGTCACACGTCACTACTTCAAAGGAGAGGCATTTGAATGTAAACATTTATTTATTGATCAAAATGCATTTTTTGGCAGAAATCCTTCTGGAACATGTGAACATTCATGTGCCTTAACATCAGTATTCAAAACACTCTTCCTAGACCACGTCTCAGTAATGACCAACACATCTGGATTGGAGCTGTGAACCCACACTTTCAATTCATTCATTTTAGGTAATAAGCTTCTTGTGTTAACGTGCAGAAAACCCAGGCTTTTACAAGAGCAGAAATCAGTGAAGCAGATATCAGAGCACAAGTCAGAATTGGGGCTAGCAACAGTAGATGGGCCAGGGTGTACATGCACATTTCCAGATATCATCAACAGTAATACAATCAAGTCACGGCATAGGACAGGGAGAGCTCTGCAGTGCTGATTTATGACATCTGAATGTGCATCAGATGGCAACAAGATCATATTGTACTGCAATTTCATCAGGTAACATGAATACAAAGCCAGCAAGAGGTGGTTAGGGTCGTTGTCCTGTTGGAAGGTGAATGGTGCCAGGTTTCATCCAGACGTGACTCTTGACATTCAGGCCAAATAGTTCAATCTTGGTTTCATCAGACCAGAGAATCTTGTCTCATGTTCTGAGAGTCTTTAGGTGCCTTTTGGCAAACTCCAAGCGGGCTGTCATGTGCCTTTTACTGAGGAGTGGCTTCCGTCTGGCCACTCTACCGTAAAGGCCTGATTGGTGGAGTGCTGCAGAGATGGTTGTACGAGTTTCACTCCTATCAGTTAAAAACATGCAGAAGCATCTCCAGTGGGCACACGATCACCAACACTGGACAATATATAGTCTGTAGAGCATTTAGAGATGGGCTATCCAAATAAAGTGTTACCTTATTTTATACTTACCCCCCAGCCTCCCCACCCATTCTTCACTTGACTTGTCACCACTTTTGACTTTGCCCACATTAATCACTGTTATGACTACTGATAAGAGGCTTTTTCTCAGAGGGAGCATGTGTTTAAATTAATGGTTCAATTAATTATGATATGTTATTGTCTCACCTAGCTATTTTAAGATTAATGCACTAATTGTAAGTCACTCTGGTTAAGAGTGTCTGCTAAATGACTTAAATGTCAAATTTAATGTTCATAAGTGGGATTAGTGTTGGCTTGTATGGTCCACTGAACAATAGCTCATTCTTTTTTTTTCACTAAATGAAATGAAGGTCTCTGCTAAGTTATTAAGCTTAAAGTGTGTGTGTGTGTGTGTGTGTGTGTGTGTGTGTGTGTGTGTGTGTGTGTGTGTGTGTGAGAGAGAGAGAGACTAATGTGCTCTGACCTTCTCCCCATTCACACACATTTTCTCAAAAAACCAAAGGCTCCCAGTGACATCCTTTACCAGTTTCCTGTATCCATGGTGACGGGGAGATTTGTCCAATCAACTGTCAGTATTGTGTTGTGGGGAAATGCAGTGTTTCCTGTTTTTCCCATCATCTTCTTCCCATTGGTGTAGGGTGGATTTCTTTGTTTGTGTCCTGGAAAGCTACAGAGTTCTTACAGAGCGTCACATATCTAGGATAATCCATTGCTTATTAATTTTTTCATTTAACTCTAAGATGTAAATATTGTGTTTTGTCTGTTCCTGGAGGCTGTTGCCATAGCGATAACCAAAATATACTATTTTTACTAGTTTCCTGTATCCATGGTGACAAGGAGTTTTGTCCAATCGACTGTTGGTATTGTGTGGTGGGGAAATGCAGTGTTTCCTGCTTTTCAAAAGGGCTTCCTCCCATTGGTACAGGGTGGAATTCTTTGTTTGTGTCCTGGAAAGCAACAGAGTGTTCTTACGGTCTTATGGAGTAGCTTTGGCCAGAACCTTAAAGAAGTAAGTAACATTTTCCTGATTAACATAACATACTTTTTGGGGGCGAATCAAAGCTTTTAATGCTGCACAGTTGACTCAGTTCGGCTGAATGTTAGATTTTTTATTTGAGTCTGTCGGTCAATTGTATGCAATGTATACTTTTTAATTTTGACATTTGAAATTCTGTTTTTTTTAACTTAACAATTGCTAAATCCATCATCTTTGTGTTTTAAAGTTTGAGACAAGATGAAGCCTTTTCAAGCAAACTGCTTTGACACTCAGTGCTGCCTCCATCCGTCACTACCAACAGTCCTTGAGTAACAGACATTACACCACCCCTCTGGTGATTGAACCAGGGAACCATGCAGAGGCCACAGGTTACTGGTGGCACCCCGCTACAAATCCCACCACAGCCTGTACCCAAGAACAGGCACCCCATCCTCCTGTACTCCATCCAACCCTTACTGAGAGAGACAGTTATCAGTAAGGAAGGCCACCCCCATCCCAAGCCTGACTCCCCCCAGACCTGTGGCACTCAAGGCCCAGGCCAGAGCTGCTGGAGCCTGGATGTGAGAGTGGCTGTGCTGCTGGTGATCGTGGCTGGAGCTCTGATACTGATCCTGCTCTACAGACTCCTCCAGCTGAGGCACAGACTGAGGCTGGCCCAGGCTCGACATGCCCTGGAGTACTACAGTTTCTACCACACCGCCACCTACACCCTCAAGGACTCCAGGCCGCCCCAGATACTGCCCACGACTGGAGATGCTATAGAGGTCACTCCTGTGGCCAACCCTGTGGCCCCTATTGTTGTCACCCCAGTACCACCTCCACCGGTCTCCCCACCACCCACTCTTCCCCTCCCTCCACCCCCCATCTTGTCTCTACCCCCTCGCCTACCTCCCCCTCCTCTACTGCCTCCACCCCTTCTCCCACTCTCTTCCTCACTCTCTCTCCCTCTGCCCCTGCCCATCATCCACACCACCCCACCCAGCCCTCACCAGTCCTGGGGCGCCAGCTCGGATGCAGAGGTGTACTCTCGGATCGGAGCGTTCAGACCATCCAGGCTGTCCAGCCTCAGCCACTCACAGGTCATCCTGTTTGAACATTCCTCTCTCTGACATCTTCTCTGGATATTCCACATTAAGAGCATTCCGCTTTGTGGCTGCTTCTATCACTTCTGTGAGAATTCTATAACCTATTTTAATGTTCTGAATTTCAGATTTGTGTGTGGGTGTTCTCCCTTGTGATGAGTTCTTTGAGGATCATGAAAGGGATTCTGTTGAGTTCACTGCTCTATTATCCACTCACAGTCGAGTGCATAGGCTTTGAAATTTCGTGTAGCTGAATTGCAAATGTCCATTTTATGATCCTATTAAAGTCACAAAGAATTTAAAATGGTTGCCCTGATCAATTATTTTTTTCTAATCTAAAACCATGTTAATTATGTTGTTTGTCTTGAGATATATCCCATTTCTCCCACACTCACAATAACTGACCTCACTGTTTCCTTTGATGGGCGGAAGACATTTCCTCTGGCGCTTTTCCATCAGCGGGTCTCTCCCTATCTCACTCGCTCCCTATGTTTCCTCCCCCTCTCCACAATATTTACTGTACTCTCTCTCTCTCTCTCTCCTCACAGTCTGAAGGCATGATTGTTTAATGAAATGTTTTATTTTATTGTAATTGTAAAAAAAATTGTTTATATTTTAAAGTAGAACAGCTTAACACTATAACACTATATCTTGCCAATATAATACATGTTTATGTCTGTTAAGTAATGTAAATAGATTAGATCTGTTCATCACCTTCTATAGAGGATTTATGACCTTGTTGACAGACTTCTGCTCTTGGTTCTTACAAAAGCTTTTGTAAGTTTCCACCATGCCTGAAGATTTATTCACCTTCAATAATTAATAACATAATTAATAACATTTCCCCAACTGGTCCTTCATGCATAGTTGATTGATGAGGGGTGATTGTGGGTTGTTATTTGTTTAATGAAGTAGAAGAGCAGGGTAAAACCTAAGACCTCATTTGATCCAATCCCGTGGGTGACTGGTTATCCCTGGCCATCTCTAACTTTGTTTGCAGGACTGTTATCTGAGGTGTCTACTTGCTGAAAGCATGTTAATACACTACACACATGGGCAGCGTCATAACCAGTCAATGGGATCTGTGTAGAATGAGATTGATACTGTTATAGAATCTGGACACTGGGCACAGTTAACCACATACCAGATGAGTGAGAAGCGAGGTCTTTCTGAAAAGGGATTCAATTGTAAATGTCCTTGAACGTTGTGTGAACCTCTGCTTCTGCACTGCATTACCTATATATCAAAATAATCCCATTTAGACAACTTTTTTTCTAGTTATGGTTCTCCTTTTCACAGAGTTTCACTGAAAGTAGCTCTGGTTCAGTAAAGGTCAGGTGCTTTTATTGTAAAACTAGCCACCATGCTGTATATTTCTCCTTTGCTGTCCAATGTATGACTTTCTGCCACCAAAACCCTTGACTTTGGAATGCTATATAATTGCTTCTGCTTCTATCTCTGCTTGTCATTTTGTCAAATTGAGAAGAAATTGTGTTATTAATATTGACCGTAGAGCCTCAGTGTCCACTATGCAATGTCAATAAAGCTATTTTACTTGCAAAATAGTCCTCAAACCAGGCAATTAGTATTGGTCAGTTTTTAACAAAGTCTCTCTAGAGACTAAAACAACCACAAAACGAATAAGAGGAAGCGTAATATTTGGTTGTGCAAAACATGCTCTGTGATGGGAGTTAACTCAGTTGGCCAAACATTGTATTATAAACAGATGGACAGCATACTGTAGGAGTATGCACAATTAATTATTATTAACCATTATTTTACCAGGTAAGTTGACTAAGAACACATTCTCATTTACAGCAACGACCTGAGGAATAGTTACAGGGGAGAGGAGGGGGATGAATGAGCCAATGTAAGCTGGGGATGATTAGGTGACCATGATGGTATCAGGGCCAGATTGGGAATTTATCCAGGACACCAGGGTTAACACCCTACTCTTACGATAAGTGCCATGGGATCTTTAGTGACCACAGAGTCAGGACACCCATTTAACATCCCAACCAAAAGACAGCACCCTACACAGGGCAATGTCCCCAATCACTGGCCTGGGCATTGGGTATTTTTTTTAGACCAGAGGAAAGAGTGCCTCCTACTGGCCCTCCAACACCACTTCCAGCAGCATCTGGTCTCCCATCCAGGGACCGACCAGGACCAACCCTGCTTAGCCTCAGAAGCAAGCTCATTTTATTCCATTTAATTAATGTATTTTACTTTCATGAGTAGCGTAACCAAAGTTTTTTTTATATCTAACCCAAGATAGACCAGAGCCTATCCTTAACAATGGGAGCAAATTAATTTATCATAATTGTCAGAACAAGCCAGAAGGGCTTGAGCTAGTGAGATGCTATTGGTGCATTCTAGCATTTATTTGTGAAGTGCACGTGTGCAAAAACAATTCGCCCTTGCACTCTTTCTAAACTATGCAATTTTTTAGAAACTTCGGCAAAGGCTAAAGTAAAAAAAAACGCAGTACACATCCAAAAATTAATACATACTATACGTGTCACACCCTGACCTGAGAGAGCCGTTTTTCTCTGTTTTGTTAGGTCAGGGTGTGATATGGGGTGGGCATTCTAGGTATTTATATTTCTATGTTTTGGCCAGGTATGGTTTCCAATCAGAGGCAGCTGTCTATCGTTGTCTCTGATTGGGAACCATACTTAGGCAGCCTTTTTCCACCTGTGTTTTGTGGGTAGTTGTTTTCTGTTTTGTATTTCGTTACCTGACGGAACTGTTTGCTACGCTTTGGTCCCCTCTCTACGACAGCCAAACAGAACTACCCACCACCAAAGGACCAAGCAGCGTGGTCAGGAGGACTGGACCTGGGAGGAAATCCTGGATGGGGCAGGACCCTGGACAAGGCCTGGGGAGTATCGCCGTCCGCAAGAGGAGATAGAGGCAGCGAAAGCGGAACGGCAATACTATGAGGAACAAGCACGGCAACAACGGAAGCCCGAGAGGCAGCGCCAAAAAGAATTGGGGTGGGGGCACACGGGGAGATTGGCGAAGTCGGGGTTGAGACCTGAGCCAACTCCCCATGCTTACCGTGGGGAGCGAGTGACCGAGCAAGCACTGTGTTATGCGGTGATGCGCACTGTGTCGCCAGTGCGCACTCACAGCCCGGTGCGCTCGGTGCAAGCTCCTCACAGTTGCCGTGCTAGAGTTGGCAGTCAGTCAGGAAGAAGTGTGCCGGCTCAGCGTTCCTGGTCTCCAGTGCGTCTCTTCGGCCCAGGTTATCCTGCGCCAGCTCTATGCACGGTACCCCCCGTTCACCAGCACAAACCAGTTCGTCCTGTGCCAGCGCTCTGCCCTTGCTGGTCTCAAATAAACATCCAGCCAGGACGGGGTGTGCCAGCCCTAAGCTCCAGACCAGTGCTCCTCCACAGCCCAGTATACCCTGTGCCTGCTCTGCGCACCCAGTCTCCTGTGTGTCTCCCCAGTCCGGTGAGACCGGTTCCAGCTCCACGTAGGAAGCCTCCAGTGATGATCTATGGTCCAAAGCCTCCAGTGATGATCCATGGCACGAAGCCTCCAGTGATGATCCATGGCCCGGAGCCTGTAGTGATGATCCATGGCACGAAGCCTCCAGTGATAATCCATGGTCCGGAGCCTCCAGTGATAATCCATGGCACAAAGCCTCCAGTGATAATCCATGGCCCGGAGCCTCCAGTGATGATCCATGGCACAAAGCCTCCAGTGATGATCCATGGCGCGGAACCTGTAGCGATGATCCATGGCACGGAGCCTGCAGCGACGGTCCCCTGTCTGGAACCTACAGCGACGCTCTCCAGTCCGGAGCCTCCAGCGACGCTCCCCAGTCCGGAGCCTCCAGCGACGCTTCCCAGCCCGGAGTATTCAGCGACGGTCCGCAGCCCGGAGTCTTCAGCGACGGTCCGCAGTCCGGAGTCTTCAGCGGCGGCCCGCAACCCGGAGTCTTCAGCAGTGGCCTGCAGCCCAGAGTCTTCAGCGGCGGTCGGCAATTCAGAGCCTCCGGTGATGATCCACAGGCTGGTTCCGCCGGCGACACAGAAGCGGGGGGATCAGCGGGCGGTGTGGGGGCTATGCCCCGAAACAGAGCCGCCGCCAAGTATAGATGCCCACCCGGACCCTCCCCTATAGGTTCAGGTTTGCGGCCGGGAGTCCGCACCTTTGGGGGGGGGGTACTGTCACGCCCTGACCTGAAAGAGCCATTTTTCTCTGTTTAGTTAGGTCAGGGTGTGATATGGGGTGTGCATTCTATGTCATTATATTTCTATGTTTTGGCCAGGTATGGTTTCCAATCAGAGGCAGCTGTCTATCGTTGTCTCTGATTAGGAACCATACTTAGGCAGCCTTTTTCCAACTGTGTTTTGTGGGTAGTTGTTTTCTGTTTTGTATTTCTTTACCTGAGGGAACTGTTTGGCTTTTCGTTTTGTTTCTTTGTTCTAGTATTTCATTTGTTTAATAAATAATAATGAACACTTACCACGCTGCGCTTTGGACCCCTCTCTACGTCAGCCGTAACAATACGAAACGTAACATACACAATATATACAAAAGTATGTGGACACCCATTCAAATTAGTATATTCGGCTATTTCAGCCACACTTGTTGCTGACAGGTGTATAAAATTGAGTGCACAGCCTTGCAATCTCCATAGACAAACATTGGCAGTAGAAAGGCATTACTGAAGAGCTCAGTTACTTTCAACATGGTACAGTCATAGTATGTCACCTTTCCAACAACTCAGTTTGTCAAATTTCTGTCCTGCTAGAGCTGCCCTGGTCAATTTTAAGTGCTGTTATTGTGAAGTGGACATCTAGGAGCAACAACAGCTCAGCCATGAAGTGGTACGCCCCACAAGCTCACAGAATGGGACTGCCGAGTGCTGAAGCGCACAGCATGTAAAAATCATCTGTCCTCGGTTGCAACACTCAATACCGAGTTCCAAAAGGCCTCTGGAAGCAACGTCAGCACAAAAACTGTTAGTCGGGAGCTTCATGAAATGGATTTCCATGGACGACCAGCCGCACACAAGCCAAAGATCACCATGCGCAATGCCAAGCGGCTGGAGGGTGTGGAGTGGTGTAAAGCTTGCTGCTGTTGGACTCTGGAGCAGTGGAAATGCGTTCTCTGGAGTGATGAATCACGCTTCACCATCTGGCAGTCCGACAGACGAATCTGGGTTTGGCGGATACCCCAAAGCATAGTGCCGACTGTAATGTTTGGTGGAGGAAGAATAATGGTCAAGGGCTGTTTTACATGATTCGGGCTAGGCCCCTTAGTTTCAGGGAAGGGAAATCTTAACGCTAGAGCATACAAGGTCCATACAGAAATCGTTTGTTGAGATCGGTGTGGAAGAATTTGACTGGCCTGCACAGAGCCCAGACTTCAACCCCATCAAACACCTTTGGGATGAATTGGAATGCCGACTGCGAGCCAGGCCTAATCGCCCAACATCAGTGCCCGACCTCACTAATGTTCTTGTGGCTGAATGGAAGCAAGTCCCGTCAGCAATGTTCCAACCTCTAGTGGAAAGCATTCCCAGACGAGTGTTATAGCAGCAAAGGGAAAACCAACTCCATTTTAATGCCCATGATTTTGGAATGAGATGTTTGACAAGCAGATGTCCACATACTTTTGTTCATGTTGTGTATCATACTAAATGGAGTGTCTCTGATTTATATACAGAATGATATGAAATGCTCTGAGACCAAGTTGAAATAAGATGTTTGGTGCAATATTTCTCAATTGAACAAAATTTGCATGAAAACGAGATGTCTATCGTTGAATGACAAACACTAAATTGAAGAATCCCTAATGTTGACCAATGACCGACGAAGGGGCGTAGACTTCGGCTCCAAACTTCGGCTTGCCTCAAGAAAGATTTTTGTGTGAGTGAATAGCCTTAAAAAACCTTGCCGAAGACCAAAACCAACAAACACGTAACAAAATGTTGTGATAATATATGCACAATGTAATGAACACGATGGGAGACAGAGAGCTGGTTTCAAGCGCAGGGCGCAGCAGGTGTTTATTACAAAGGACTACAGGAGGAGGCAGGTAGCTGGGTCCAGGGGCAGGCAGAAGGTCATACACAGGGGTCCAAAAAAGGCAACAGTACAGGCAGGGAAAAGGATAGTAACGTCGTCTGGGAAATCAGGCAATAGGTTGATAACAGGAAATCCGATAGACTAAAGTACAGGCACGGAATAGGCAAAAGGCATCGTTAGTGAGGCAGGCAAAAACGATCATACCCGGGAGGAGTAAATTACAGGGGAACCCAGTGCTCCGAATAGAAGTGTGTTACAAAACAAGCAATACCTCACAATGATAGGGTGCAAAGAACTGAACTAAATAGTGTGTGATAATGACATACAGTTGTGTGAACCGGTGATCAGAATTCAGGTGATTGGGATCTGGGGAGTGAGCTGCGTTCAGGGGATCTATGTCTTTGAGAGTGTGAGCTGGAAAGTGGGCTGGAAAGTGAGCTGCGTTCAGGGGATCTACGTGTTTGAGAGTGTGAGTTGGAAGTAGACGTTACACATAAACTGTTCTGAACTGTTTCGGATGGGAAGCATGCGTACGCCTTAACTCTCAGGTCCTCAACGGTAGCACTATTAATAGTACAAATTCAATCAGAATTTGTACTACAGCTCAGGTATATGCTGTGACATCACCAGTGTCAGCTCTCTCTTGTTATCTTCTCTCCCTTTCCTTAAGTACTGATCCCAGAACACAGACATGCACTTAAATCCCCTAAGAGATTTCACTCTGCACCTTAAGTAAAAAAAAATTACCCTGATTTATTTGACAACCTGGGTTCCCATGGTGACAGGTTTTTTCTGGGCTTCGAGACACATGGTCAGGTCCAACATTATTTCCAGGCTTGATAAAGAGGAGCAAAAAATACTTTATAAAATAGATAATACAAATACTGAGCTGCTACCCCCCACACCCCATTTTATTTTTTTATAACTACTAGGCTGCAATGCCTTCAGAAAGTATTCACATCCCTTGACCTTTTTCACATTTTCTTGTGTTACAAAGTGGGATTAAAATGGATTTCATTGTAATTTTTAGTCAACGATCTACACAAAATACTTTGTAATGTCAAAGTAATTATTTTTTTTACAAATCATGAAAAATAAAACAGAAATATATCTCTGTGGGTTGTATAAGTATCAACCCACAGAGTCAATACATGTTAGAATCACAGGAGGTTGTGGGCACCTTAATTGGGGATAATGGGCTCCTTGTAAGTTAGGGAATGGAATCAGTGGAATGGTATCAAATACATGGTTTCTAGGTGTTTGATGCCATTCCATTCACTCCATTTCTGCCATTATTATGAGCCATTCTCCACTCAGCAGCCTCCACTGTTTGGCAGCAATTACAGCTGTGAGCGTTTCTAGGTAGGTCTCTGAGAGCTTTCCAAGTCAGTTAAGAACAAATTCTAGGAACAGTGGGTTAACTGCCTTCTTCAGGGGCAGAACAACAGATTTGTACTTTGTCAGCTAGGGAATTTGAACTTGCAACCTTTCAGTTACTAGCCCAACACTCTAACCACTAGGCCACTGCTGCCACAAGCTCCTTCGTCTTGATCACATACTCGGCCCATTCAACAGTTTTAGATGAAGATGTGTGAAAAAAGGACTGGGGGCGGGAGGGCGAAATATACTTCTCTCATGTGCAAAGATACTGAAAAGGGGTGATGATATTAACTAACAATAATTTTGATCCAAATGTGCAAATTTTACAAACAGATGCGCAAGGTAGATGGATGATTTTAAGTATGTTATTGGACAATAAACAGATATGGCTCATTAATCTATACGGTCCAAATAGTACTGATGCTTCTTTTAAAATATATATAATAATTTATCAAACCAAACCTACAAGAAATACAAGACTCTATTATTATGGTGGGAGATTATAATATGGTTTTAAACACCTCAATGGACCGTAAAGGAAATCACACAAGCTATCACCCTCATGCACTTAAGGAAATCACAAATGTCATGGATGTATGGGAACTAGTGGATATATGGAGGCTTAAATAACCTGACCTAGTGAGATATAGATGGAGGAGGTTTAATATCCTGACCTAATGAGATATAGATGGAGGAGGTTTAATATCCTGACCTAGTGAGATATAGATGGCGGAGGCTCAATCAAGCTAGTCGTCTTGACTGTTTTCTTATGTCATTCTCGCTGGCACCAAAAGTTTAAAAAGTGTTGATAGGGGACAGAATGCGGTCGGACCATCAAATCATTAGCATATATATATTACTCTAACAGAATTTCCACATGTGCGAGGATATTGGAAATTTTATCAAAGCCTAGGACAGAAGATTTTAAAACTGACTTTTTCTGACATAGGTACAGCAAATACCCTTATTGTATGGGACACTTATAAATGTGCCTTTAGAGGCCATGCAATTCAGTACTCATCTATAAAACAAAAGCAATTTAGGTCAAAAGAGTCCACATTAACAAAGGACATGAAAGGACTAATAGCACAGATAGATAGCAATAAAAACTGTACCATAGAGGCACAGAATATGTTAGAGGAAAAACACAAATAAATGGAGGAACTTATTGAAGAAAGATCAAGTGTAATATATTATAAAAAATAAAGCGCACTGGATGGAATATGGGGGAAAATGCCCCAAATAATTTTTTTCTTTTCAACATAGAAATCCTACCAAAAATAATTTACTGAAACTTGTTACAAATGATGGAGTAGACCATGATTCACCAAACAATATTTTGATAGAGGAAGCAAAGTACCTTAAGCATATGTTTTCGTTTCAGCCTCCTCCATCTCCACTAACAAAAGATAATTCTATGGATTGTTTTTCTATTAATAATGTAAAATTAATGGCGGTACAGAAAGACTCATGTGGAGGCCAAATTACAGAGGAGGAACTTCTTTATGCAATTAAAGCCTATAAGTCCAGGAAATCTCCAGGGTTGGATGGGATATCATAAGGTGAATGCACCGATTTGTAAATCGCTCTGGATAAGAACGTCTGCTAAATGACATAAATGTAATGTAATGCATACCAGTGGAGGTATACCAAACCTTTGTTGATATACTCAGAGGACCATTATTAGCATGTTTTAACCACTCCTACAAAAATGGTCGATTATCAGATACTCAACAAGAAGGTCTGATTTCATTATTACTGAAACAGGATTCAACTTGTAAATATAAAGATCCGGACCATTTCAAAAATTGGAGGCTCCTTATACTTCAGTGTTGTCATGCAGAAATTCTAGCAAAATGCATAGCGCACAGAATTGAAAAGGTATTGTCGGATATTATTCATCCTAATCAGATCCTAATCAGGTTTTTCACATGGACGATACATTGGAGATAATATAAGACAAGAACTAGAAAAAATAGAACACTATGAAAAATCTGGGATACCTGGCCTGGTATTCAAAGCTGATTTTGAAAAGGCTTTTGATAAAGTACGACTGGAATTTAAATATACTGCTAAAAAAAATAAAGGGAACACTTAAACAACACAATGTAACTCCAAGTCAATCACACTTCTGTGAAATCAAACTGTCCACTTAGGAAGCAACACTGATTGACAATACATTTCACATGGTGTTGTGCAAATGGAATAGACAACAGGTGGAAATTATAGGCAATAAGCAAGACACCCCCAATAAAGGAGTGGTTCTGCAGGTGGAGACCACAGACCACTTCTCAGTTCCTATGCTTCCTGGCTGATACAGGCTGATCCATCAAAGTTGGATCAGCCTGTAGTGTGGTTTTCCACTTTAATTTTGAGTGTGACTCCAAATCCAGACCTCCATGGGTTGATAAATTGGATTTCCATTGATTATTTTTGTGTGATTTTGTTGTCAGCACATTCAACTATGTAAAGAAAAAGTATTTAATAACATTACTTCTTTCATTCAGATCTAGGATGTGTTGTTTAAGTGTTCCCTTTATTTTTTTGAGCAGTGTATAAATGCCTGGAATACTTCAGTTCTGGAGAATCTCTTATAAAATGGGCTAAAGAAATGTATAGTAACCCTAAGTGTAAAATAGTAAATAATGGCTACTTCTCAAAAAGTATTAAACTGTCAAGAGGAGTAAAACAAGGTTGTCCACTATCGGCATATTTTATAGTTGAAGTCGGAAGTTTACATACACCGCACCCAAATAAATTTAAACTCAGTTTTTCACAATTCCTGACATTTAATCCTTGTAACAATTCCCTGTCTTAGGTCAGTTAGGATCACCACTTTATTTTAAGAATGTGAAATAAGAATAATAGTAGAGAGAATTATTTTTTTCAGCTTTAATTTCTTTCATCACATTCCCTGTGGGTCAGAAGTTTACATACACTCAATTAGTATTTGGTATTGCCTTTAAATTGTTTAACTTGGGTAAAATGTTTTGGGTAGCATTTCACAAGCTTCCCACAATAAGTTGGGTGAATTTTGGCCCATTCCTCCTGACAGAGCTGGTGTAACTGAGTCAGGTTTTTAGGCCTCCTTGCTCACACACGATTTTTCAGTTCTGCTCACACATTTTCTATGGGATTGAGGTCAGGGCTTTGTGATGGCCACTCCAATATCTTGACTTTGTTGTCTTTAAGCCATTTTGCCACAACTTTGGAAGTATGCTTGGGGTCATTGTCCATTTGGAAGACCCATTTGCGACCAAGCTTTAACTTCCTGACTGATGTCTTGAGATGTTGCTTCAATATATCCACCTAATTTTCCTCCCTCATGATGCCATCTATTTTGTGAAGTGTACCAGTGCCTCCAGCAGCAAAGCACCCCCATAACATAGTGCTGCCACCCCCGTGCTTCATGGTTGGGATGGTGTTCTTCGGATTGCAAGCCTCCCCTTTTTTCCTCCAAACATAACGATGGTCATTATGGCCAAAGAGTTCTATTTTTGTTTCATCAGACCAGAGGACATTTCTCTAAAAAGTACCATCTTTTGTCCCCATGTGTAGTTGCAAACCGTAGTCTGGCTTTTTTATGGCGGTTTGGGAGCAGGGGCTACTTCCTTGCTGAGCGGCCTTTCAGGTTATGTCGATACAAGACTCGTTTTACCATGGATATAGATATTTTTGTACCTGTTTCCTCCAGCATCTTCACAAGGTCCTTTGCTGTTGCTCCTTCCTGAGCAGTATGATGGCTGCGTGGTCCCATGGTGTTTATACTTGCGTACTGTTGTTTGTACAGATGAACATGGTACCTTCAGGTGTTTGGAAATTGTTCCCAAGGATGAACCAGACTTGTGGAGGTCTACAATTTTTTTCTAAGGTCTTGGCTGATTTCTTTTGATTTCCCCATGATGTCAAGCAAAGAGGCATTGAGTTCGAAGGTAGGCCTTGAAATACATCCACAGGTACACCTCCAATTTACTCAAATGATGTCAATTACCCTAACAGAAGCTTCTACAGCCATGACATAATTTCCTGGAATTTTACAAGCTGTTTAAAGGCACAGTCAATTTAGTGTATGTAAACTACTGACCCACAGGAATTGTGATACAGTGAATTATAAGTGAAATAATCTGTCTGCAAACAATTGTTGGAAAAATGACTTGTGTCATGCACAAAGTATATGTCCTAACTGACTTGCCAAAACTATACATTGTTAACAAGAAATTTGTGGAGTGGTTGGAAAACAAGTTTTAATGACTCCAACCAAGTGTATGTAAACTTCCGACTTCAACTGTATTTATTATGGCCATTGAAATGGTAGCTATTAAAATCAGATCGAACACTAATATCAAGGGGTTAGATATCAAGATCTTAAAAACAAAGGTGTCATTGTACGCTGAAGTTCATGTTTTCTTTTAAATCCGCAATTTGGATCCCTCCACAGCCTCATAGAGGATCTAGATACATTTTCTAGCCTCTCAGGATTACAACCACCTTATGATAACTGTACTATATTATGTATTGGATCACAAAAAAATAAAACTTTTACAATACCGTGTAGTTTACTAATAAAATTGTCTGACGGTATTGTAGACATACTCGGTATACATATCCAGAAAGAAAGAAATGATCTCACTGCAATAAATTGTAATAGAAAGTTAGCAAAAATAAAAATTGTGCTACCATTGAAAGGGAAATACCTGTCTCTTTGTGGAAAAATCACCCTGATTAACATTTTAGTCATATGCCAGTTTTATCACATTTCAGGTATGACCCAGATGCAGACAGTGTCGAAGAAACAAAAGTTTAATTCTAAAACGGGCAGGCAAACGACAGGTCAAAGGCAGACAGGGGTCAATAATCAAATACGATGGGGTAAGGTACAACATGGTAGGCAGGCTCAGGGTCAGGGCAGGCAGAACGGTCAAAACCGGAGAAAACAGGAGCACGGAAACAAACAGGGAAACAAATGCTGGTAGGTTTCACGAACAAAACGAACTGGCAACAGAAACAGAGAGCACAGGAATAAATACACAGGGGATAATGCGGAAGATGGGAGACACCTGGAGGGGGTGGAGACAAGCGCAAAGACAGGTGAAACAGATCAGGGTGTGACCAGTTGACCTATTTGCTTATAGTCTTGCCTACACCTAGCGACCTGTTTCTAAAACTATAGGAGCAAAGAATATTCAATTTTATTTGGAATGGCAAGACAGACAAAATTAAACAGGCCTATTTATAAAATGAATATGAATTCAGAGGGCAGAGAGTATTAAATATTAAAGCATTTGACCTCTCTCTAAAGGCGTCCATCATACAAATATTATACTTAAATCCGAACTGGTTCTCTAGCAGATTAGTAAGAATGTCTCACCCCATGTTCAAGAATGGCCTTTTTCCCTTTATTCAGATTACAACCTCTCACTTTCGGTTATTTTAAAATTAAATCAAAGCCTTAGAAAGTTGGTTGCAATTTCAGTTTAATCCATCTGAAAATACAAATAATACCACAAATATTGGGCTTAAACTCAAATACACTAATTGATAGAAAATCATTATTTACATAAGAATTCAGACCCTTTGCTGTGAAACTCAAAATTGATCTCTGGTGCATCCTGTACCATTGATCATCCTTGAGATATTTCTACAACTTGATTGGAGTCCAGCTGTGGTAAATTCCATTGATTGGACATTATTTGGAAAGGCTTAATAAGGTCCCAAAGTTGACAGTCATTGTCAGAGCAAAAACCAAGCCACGAGGTCAAAAGAATTGTCTACTAAAATAAAGGTTAACTAAAAGATAAATAACTATAAAATTGTCCGTATAGTTCCGAGACAGGATTGAAAAAAATATTTGTTATTTATTTCACCTTTATTTAACCAGGTAGGCCAGTTGAGAACAAGTTCTCATTTGCAACTGCGACCTGGCCAAGATAAAGCAAAGCAGTGCGACAATAACAACAACACAGAGTTGCACATAAACAAATGTACAGTCAATAACACAAAATAAATAAAAATAGAAACATCTATGTACAGTGTGTGGAAATGTAGAAGGTAAGCAATAAATAGGCCCTAGAGGCGAAAATAATTACAATTTAGAATTAATACTGGAGTGATAGATGTGCAGATAATGATGTGCAAGTAGAGATACTGGGGTGCAAAAGAGCAAGAGGGTAAGTAATAATAGGGGGATGAGGTAGTCGGGTGTGCTATTTACAGATTGGCTGTGTACAGGTACAGTGATCGGTAAGCTGCTCAGACAGCTGATGCTTAAAGTTAGAGAGGGAGATATAAGACTCCAGCTCTAGAGATTTTTGCAATTCGTTCCAGTCATTGGCAGCAGAGAACTGGAAGGAAAGGCGGCCAAAAGAAGTGTTGGTTTTGGGGATGACCAGTGCAATGTACCTGCTGGAGCGCGTGCTACGGGTGGGTGTTGCTATGGTGACCAGTGAGCTGAGATAAGGCGGGGCTTTACCCCGCGAAAAACTTATAGATGACCTGGAGCCATTGGGTTTGGTGACGATATGTAGTGAGGGCCAGCCAACGAGAGCATACAGGTCGCAGGGGTAGGTAGTATATGGGGCTTTGGTGATAAAACGGATGGCACTGTGATAGACTACATCCAGTTTGCTGAGTAGAGTGTTGGGGGCTATTTTGTAAATGACATCGCCGAAGTCAAGGATCAGTAGGATAGTCAGTTTTACAAGGGTATGTTTGGCGGCATGAGTGACGGAGGCTTTGTTGTGAAATAGGAAACCGAATCTAGATTTAATTTTGGATTGGAGATGCTTAATGTGAGTCTGGAAGGAGAGTTTATAGTCTAACCAGACATCTAGGTATTTGTAGTTGTCCACATATTCTAGGTCAGAACCGTCCAGAGTAGTGATGCTAGTCGGGCGGGAGGGTGCGGGCAGCGATCGGTTGAAGAGCATGTATTTAGTTTTACTAGCATTTAAAAGCAGTTGGAGGCCACGGAAGGGGTGTTGTGTGACTTTGAAGCTCGTTTGGAGGTTTGTTAGCACAGTGTCCAAAGAAGGGCCAGATGTATACAGAATGGATGTCGTCTGCATAGAGGTGGATCAGAGACCAGAAGCATCACCAGCAGCTAGAGCGACATCAATGATTTATACAGAGAAAAGAGTCAGCCTGAGAATTTAACACTGTGCACCCCCATAGAGACTGCCGGAGGTCCGGACAACAGGCCCTTCGATTTGACACACTGAACTCTATCTGAGAAGTAGTTGGTGAACCAGGCGAGGCAGTCATTTGAGAAGCCAAGGCTATTGAGTCTGACGATAAGAATGCAGTGATTGACAGAGTCGAAAGCTTTGGCCAGGTCGATGAAGACGGCTGCACAGTACTGTCTTTTATCAATGGCGGTTATGATATCGTTTAGGACCTTGAGCGTGGCTGAGGTGCACCCATGACCAGCTCAGAAACCAGATTGCATACTGGAGAAGGTACGGTGGGATTCGAAATGGTCGGTGATCTGATCAATTATCGTAGAGTTATCGGTGGTGACAGTGTTGTGTCGAGGCACAGATCTGGGGAAGGGTACCAAAAAAATGATTTAGCATTGAAGGTCCCCAAAAACACAATGGCCTCCATCATTCTTAAATTAAAGAAGTTTGGAAACACCAAGTCTCTTCCTAGAGCTGGCTGTCCAGCCAACTGAGCAATTGCGGGAGAAGGGCCTTGGTCAGGGAGGTGACCAAGAAATCGATAGTAACTCTAACAGAGCTCCAGAGTTCCTCTGTGGAGATGGGAAAACCTTCCAGAAGGACAACCATCTCTGCAGCACTCCACCAATCAGGCCTTTATGGTAGAGTGGCCAGACGGAAGCCACTCCTCAGTAAAAGGCACAGGGCAGCCCGCTTGGAGTTGGCACCTAAAGGACTGTCAGACCATGAGAAACAAGATTCTCTGGTCTAATGAAGCCAAGATAGAACTCTTTGGCCTGAATGCCAAGCATCACTCTGCAGGAAACCTGGCACCATCCCTACGGTGAAGCATGGTGATGGCAGCATCATGCTGTGGGGGTATTTTTCAGTGGCAGGGACTGGGACTCTAGTCAGGATCGAGGGAAAGATGAACAGAGCAAAGTACAGAGAGATCTGTGATGAAAACTTGCTCAAGAGTGCTCAGGACCTCAGACTGATGTGATGGTTCATCTTCCAACAGAACAATGACCCTAAGCACACAGCCAAGACAACGCAGGAGTGGCTTCGGGACAAGTCTCTGAATGTCCTTGAGTGGCCCAGCCAGAGCCCGGACTTGAACGGGATCTAACATCTCTGGAGAGACCTGAAAATAGCTGTGCAGCAACGCTCCCCATCCAACCTGACAGAGCTTCAGATGTTCTGCAGAGAAGAATTGGAGAAACTCCCCAAATACAGGTGTACCGTCCTGCAAAGCTGTCATCAAGGCAAAGGGTGGCTACTTTGAAGAATCTAAAATATGTTTTGATTTGTTTAACACTTTTTTGGTTACTACATGATTCCATATGTGTTATTTCATAGTTTTGATGTCTTCACTATTACTCTACAATACAATGTAGAAAATAGTACAAATAAAGAAAAACCCTTGAATTAGTAGGTGTCCAAACTTTTGACTGGTACTGTATATGTTTTTGTACTCGTTGCCTGATTTATGAACCATTTGTCTCTTTTCATTTGTGAGGTCTTTGCCTTTTCCCGTGTTGATGGATGACAACGGGATTTTACATGTGTTACCTAATTTTTATACCCCAGTAAAACAGGAAGCCATGGAAGGCCACAATACAGTTCCTTAAACTGAGATTCATTTTCAAAAGTAGAATGATGTAATTTAGTTTGTTTTTATTTCTTTAGGGGTGCCAACAATTTTGACAGCTATCTTTTTGAGAAAAAAAATGACTTGTTAAACAAAATCTCTATCTCTGAGCAATTGTATTAGTATAATATAATCTAATTTCAAATTGTTTTGGCATACCATGTAGCTCTATATTTGTATTATCCATTTTATACAGTCTTTTTTTCCTCATTTTTATCAAGGGTGTGAATTATTTTGGACCTGACTGTAGGAGCAGAGGAGCAATTTACTAAGAGAGAACTAGCTCAGGCCTTTGCTGCTTCCATGCGAAAGGGAATTGTTTTAATCGTTTTACATATTAAGAGCCAAAGTCCTTTTGTGTGGAGATGTGGAGCGCTAAACCATTTTTCATGGCTGGAGTCACATTCATTAAGATTCTGTTTGATCCTCATTCCAGGGGTTCGCTGGAGGAGCTGAAATATTAAAGTGACAAGAATGAGTTGACACAGCGTCATTTAAAAAGTAGCGACAGAGCAGGAAACCATCTGCTTACTCAGTGGGGTGTGTGTATGTGCTTATGTGCTAAACATGTCTTCTCAGTACAGTATGTGATCTGTAATGAGGTAGCAATTTCCCTTAATTACTTCTGTTAAGAAACTGTGTTTGCATATTTGGGTTCCTTTTTTGTTTTCGTTCGCCTTTCTGACTGAATGCTTATGGCAAATCAGTTGATCCTGGACTTACTCACTATGCGTTACAATAATTACTGTACTGTAGCTTACCCTTAGTTTGAAGTTTTAGTATGTACAGTAACAGTCTGTACTAGAACTTAAAATGAAGGGTAAACTATGGAGAGTTTTCTCCCCCAATGTATTGCAACACATGAGGGAGTGACAGTACACAGCAGGGTGGCTTTCTTTGCTGTAATACCTGGGAGACAGTGGGTTAGTGTTTGTACTATACTGTACGTGGGCAGCATTCCCTCAGTGCTGTTCATACAGTAGGTGAGAATCTTTTTAACTCCTCCTTTTCAGAGGAACAGAAGTTTTTAATCTTTCACCTGCTAGCAACAGGAAAGCCTCTCTGCTCTGCTCTCTGCTTAGATAATGACTGAAGCTCCACTCATTTGTCCCTGAGTCTCTCAAACAGTGACACATCAGCGTTTATTTCCACCTCTCCTTATTAAAATACTCTTTGATTTATTTTACTGTCTTGTGTTCTTTATGGATGTTTTCATATTATTGTTAAATACAGTACTGTAGGTGTGGAGTCAGATTTGGAGTAGTTGTCTTTGTTTAGTCCCATGGGAGCAGTGTGATATACCTTTTAGCTTAGTTTTCAGTGTCTGTGGGTTTACTTTCATAAGCATTGGTCTTTGTAAGTGGGCTTATCCACAGTGAGGAAATGTTTGCTTATGAAACATTGAGTCCAGACTGTAGGATTTGAGAGGGTGGCGCAGAATGCCACAGACTGACGGGCTAGATCCCTCTCTAATAATAGCTTTAGGAGGATCTTAAAGGTATATGCCAACAACCGACACACATCCTTCTGCTCTATGTTATTCTATAGACCATTGATCCTTTATATATCCTATTCATGTAGGCAAAGCCATATATGTATGTGCATTTCATATAGTCCATGAGCCAGACTATTAGTTTCTCCCTTGTGAAAGGGCAAGGACAGAGTACAAGGAAATGAACTTGTTTGTCATTAGTGAGGATTGGCTTGGCTAACTCTGTATTGGGCTTGTCCTGTTGATCTTTCACAAGCAGCAGCGTCAGCTTCAGAGACTTACAAGCTTTTTGTTTATATACCATTGGATCAGGGACATAAAGGGGTCTGCCTGGCTTATTCGGGAAGCCGGTAAAATGTCATAGACAAGCTGTCTGACTGTTATGATCCCTTTCTTATTGTGACTGGAAACTGGGGGTGAGGGGCGGGGCGGGTAACAAATGAGCAGGTTGACGTTTATTGGCATGAATCTTTCCCTGGATGCAGAACAGAGCGTTGTCTGTCAGGTGGGCCAGCTGCAAAGTCAAAAATGGCTATATTGTAAAAATGTATGAAAACAAAATGTGCTTTTTGGTCTTAATTTAGGCTTAGGCATTAGGGTTAGTAGTGTGGTTAGGTTTAAAAATCAGATTTGATGACTTTGTGGCTTTACCAGCTAGTGACCACTGTAGAGCTGCCTCCACAGCAAGATTCAAGACAATAATTGCCAACCTGCAACACATTACAGAGTGTGTTGGCACGTTACATATCAATCTGATTAATTGATAGATGGAAAGTCCACCTATGTGTCCATCCATCTGACCGTATGTCTGTTGTGCGTTTGAATATGCGTGTGTGCTATTGTGTCTCATTGTGCATCAGAATCATCTTTCTCCTTCTGTTCAGTCAGTTGGATGTCAATGTTGGCTGTCAGTGTCAAGCTGGGGAGGAACAGGTAATGGCTTTGAGGAGAGGATTGCTCCTTCCTTTTTCGCCACTCTTTTGTGCTTTCGTCGTTTCCCCCCAACCCTGTTCACGTTGTCCCACCTTACCTTATCCCACCTTATCATCCCTTTTCTAATACCTTTCCAGCACCTTCCCCGCCTCAGGTGTTCAGAGGGAGACAGAAATTGAAAGAGGAAAGATAAATGAAAAGAACAGTAGATGTGCCTTTTGGCTGATGGCGGGGAGATGGCCCACTTTGTTTTATGTGCTAGTTGTCAATTCCCTCATTGAATTTCCTCAGTGTTTCTAAAGAACCCCTTGTGAATAGCACCCATAACATAACATGCCAATGTGAATTAACTTAAGACCTGTATCGAATAAATCAAATAACACAGACTTTTTTTACACCTGTTTGTGTGTGTATATGTGCCCTCTTCTTCTCTGATGTATGTGTCGTCATCTTTAATCTTCCTGTCCCATTGTTCTCTATAGACCACAGGAGAGTGGGAGCAGCCCCTGCAGAATGCTGAATGACACCACCTGCCGAAGGTACAAACAGCAACACTACAAACAATGAGCTTCTGTTTAATATCAAGTGTTCATCTGTTTCCTGCTCCTACAAATTGCATCACTGGTGTGAGCTTTAATCAGGGGTGGGAGGTGACATAGAGAGAGAGAGTAGAGAAAAAATGAGGGACAGAAATGGATATATACTGTATGTATTTCTCTTTTTCATCTATTCAAATGATGAGTAACTAACTCAGGAGTACCTCATTTCATCATGTACTTATATATTTTCATATACTGTAAGCTAGTGTGTAAGGACTAGCAAGCAGAGACCAAAACGGAAACCAATTCTTCTTCTGCCATGGGTTTATAGGTTTAGTTGAAGGACTGGAACCTAATGGTACTGACAGAAGAACACCGGGGGCTGTTCTTCACTGCCACGGAGGAAGCATAACTGAGCAGCTCAAATGCACATGAATGATGTTCTCCTGTTCTCCAATCCACACAGTGATTTAGTGAGAAGTGCACTGGAGATTGCAAAGGAATCTGAACGGCAGCTTTATGATTCATTCTCCATCATGGTTCTGTCTGTCTGAAATGATCTCTGGCTATTTGCACCCCAAGTAGACCCTTAGACAAACACTGTGCTTTGTTGGAGAATAAGAGGAGAGTGGATGAGATGGGACAAATGTAGGTGGATGGTTGTTGCGAGGAGTGGGCCTTGGGTATGGTTATAGGGCCAGGAGATTTCCTTATTTTTCCAATCAGAGCAGGAACAACTTTGGGCCCAAGTTGTAGTCTTTAACAATGTTTTTAATTCCCCAACTGTGGTACTCAGGGCTGTAAAAACTAAATGGGGCTCCTCAGGAAGGTGGTGTCTGGCCAGCTGTGGGGCCCCACGTGGGCCCTCTGTATTCCTCTGTGTTCCTGTTTTCTAGACGTCCTTTGATCAGATAATTGCCCCTCAAACCCAGAGTTTGAAGGCTCTGAGAGTCGCTATGGCGACGCGGCTCTCCATCCTCTTTTTCCATTGAGTAGTCTTTAGTGGGTCTAGCTTGTGTGGGAAGGATTGCCGGGGTTGCTGAAGGAAACAGCGTGACATGCTCCATGGGGCACACTGGCCAGTTATATTGTATCCCTTTGAAAACCAACACAAAAGAGCATTTTATATGTAATGCCAGTGTTAAATTAATCAGGTTCATGGTGAAAGTTAGGTCTGTATATGATTAGAATACAGTTTTACATTTAAAATGTAAGATAGGACACCCTTTGCATGGGTGGACTCCTTCACCCTCCGGAGATTTGCAGAAAATCACACAGAGGGACGTGTGTGGGTCTGTTGGTGTGTGTTTTGCACAGAGAAAAGCCCTGTGCTGAGTTGAATTGGTCTCCTACGCTGTGCAAATAGCCCATCTTTGTTGCTATGCTAATGCCCCACTACAGACCATACAATGGCTTCCAGATGCATAATGACACAATCAATCAAGCTAGCATCTTGTTTTATAGCAGTGATCAGATCACAAACACTCCAATATACACATCGCACCATACTAGATCCTCTCTCTCTCTCTTCTCCTCATCATTTCTGTCCAGTGCACACACTCTCTCTCTCTCTCTCTCACTCTCGCATTCTTTCTTTCTGACTCTCTCTAATGAAACCACAGAGTGCAGGTGTAATTAAAAAATATACATACACTACCATTCAAAAGTTTGGAGTCATTTAGAAATTTCCTTGTTCTTTAAAGAAGAGCAATTTTTTTGTCCATTAAAATAACATCAAATTGATCAGAAATACAGTGGAGACATTGTTAATGATGTATATGACTATTGTAGCTGGAAACGGATCCTTGTACGCCTATGTAGATATTCCAAAAACAGAGGCCCATTATCAGCAGCCATTACTCCTGTGTTCCAATGGCACGTTGTGTTAGCTAATCCAAGTTTATCATTTTAAAAGGCTAATTGATCATTAGAAAACCATTTTGCAATTATGTTAGCACACCTGAAAACTGTTGTCCTGATTAAAGAAGCAATAAAACTGGCCTTCTTTAGACTAGTTGAGTATCTGAAGCATTAGCATTTGTGGGTTCGATTGCAGGCTAAAAATGGCCAGAAAAAATGGCATTCTTCTGAAACTCGTCAGTCTATTCTTGTTCTGAGAAATGAAGGCTATTCCATGCGAGAAATTGCCAAGAAACTGAAGATCTCGTACAACGCTATGCACTACTCCCTTCACAGAACAGCGCAAACTGGCTCTAACCAGAATATAAGTGGAGTGGGAGTGGGATGCCCTGGTGCCCAACTGAGCAAGAGGACAAGTACATTAGTTTGAGAAACAGACGCCTCATAAGTCCTCAACTGGCAGCTTCATTGAATAATACCTGCAAAACACCAGTCTCAATGTCAACAGTGAAGAGGCGACTCCGGGATGCTGGCCTTCTAGGCAGAGTTGCAAAGAAAAAGTAATATCTCAGACTGGACAATAAAAATAAAAAAGATTAAGATGAGCAAAGGAACACAGACACTGGACAGAGGAACTCTGCCTAGAAGGCCAGTATCCCGTTGTCGCCTCTTCACTGGTGTTTTGCGGGTTTATTTAATGAAGCTGCCAGTTGAGGACTTGTGAGGCGTCTGTTTCAATTTGATGTTTCTTTCAAAAACAAGGACATTTCTAAGTGACCGCAAACTTTTGAACAGTAGTGTATGTCCACCATTCATATCAGCGCGCGCACACACACACACACACACACACACACACACACACACACACACACACACACACACACACACACACACACACACACACACACATACATACACACACACACACACACACACACACACACACACACACTATAGTAGGGGAGTGTCATAAGCTTACTATGTTATTGGTTTTTAAAGCTTGTTATTGTGGACCTTTCAACTTTGACTTGCTGTCACTAGTTTTGAATTCCTTTGCATTCTTTTTTTTATATCCCTGTGACATGCCTCAATTGCAAAATACAATTTGAACTTCCTGAAATTATTCATACTAGGATAGACAATTGGCACGTCAGTGATGGATTTGATTTGATCACGAATCGAATTCGATTTTTTTCTTATTTTCATATCTGATTATGTTGCCTATACATTTTTGTTTGTGTGTAAGTAGTTCAGGGATGTTACTGGTGATTTCTGTGATTAGCTCATCCACCAGTCTGTTGTGAAAAAAAGTGATTATTTGCTGTGGGCTGATTTGGGTATATCTCTATACACAATTATTCCTACAAGAAAAACAAAATGATGCTTATACTTCCATAATGCTTTCTGTTGCTGATAGACTTGTAACTGTAGGTGACTCAACACAAAAAACTATTTCCCCCTAAAATGCTATGGCAAATGCCTAAGAGATTATACGAAGCTCCAAGTAAGCACACAAATCAACACAGAAGTACAGAAGATTCTGAAATAGGACATGGTTTATTGAACACTACAAAGCATGTTTGACATGGGCATGAGTGATCAGCTCTGACATCCTGCAAACCTGTTTATACAGCTTCGTAAAAAAACTCCTGGTATAATAAGAACAATATTAATAATAATACAAGTATTTTTTATGAAACAACATTACTATCAACTCTTCCACCTTTCAGTAGACCCATATTTGACTGACTAATGCTACTGAAATGGTTGTAAGATTTGTCTTCTGCATACATCAGTCCCAAGTCTGCAGTCAACCGTTTTACATCATAAAAGGATTATGTATTATGCTTATGGTTTGCAGTAGTGACATTTTATTATTTTCTTAAAGGCACTTTGGAAGTCTTTGTTGAAATATGCGTAAATGATGGGGTTCAGTAGAGAGTTGGAGTACCCGAGCCAGTTAATGACGTCCTCGAGCCACTTTGGCATTTGGCACGACTGGCAAAAGGGCATTACCAGGGCGACAATAAAGAAAGGCAACCAGCAAAATATAAAAGTGCCCATAATTATACCCAGCGTCTTCACTGTCTTGCGCTCTCTGGCCATGGCCATCTTTCTCTTTGCCTCCATGTTCTTATCTTGTCTGCTCTCAAAGAGCGGCTCGGAATTGGGGTTGTTGGGGAGTGGCAGGTTGTTTTTTGAGTTGCTGTGAACCTCGATGATCTCCAACAACTCGCCGTGCTTGACCGCACCGTTTACGCAGGGGGTCGGTTTGGGCTCCACGCTCCTCTTCCAGCTTTTACTCGGGTCCCCGTTGGTCCTCTTGTGGAAAAGAGCAGGGGACAGTGCCAAACAAGAATCAGACACTTTCTTTTTCTCTGTTTTACGCACTGTTCTCCTGATTCTAAACCTGGCGGCTTTGAATATCCGTCCATATAAGACCAACATGAGTATCAACGGAATGTAGAACGCGCCGAATGTCGAGTAGATTGTGTACCAGGGGTCTCGACTTATCATGCACTGCTCGGGATTAGCTATGTCCTCCGCTTTACTACTCGGCTGGGACCGCATGATCAACATTGGTGGAACAGAGATGGAAAACCCGACAAACCAAGTGACACTGATCAGAACAGCCGCTCTTCTGGGCGTCCTCTTCTTCATATACTCTATAGGTTCGGTAATGGCCCAGTACCTGTCCAAGGCGATGGCGCAAAGGTGCAGTATAGATGATGTACAACATAACACATCTAAAGAGATGAAAATGTCACATGGTACCTGTCCGAGAGTCCACCTGTTTAAGACTTGGTAAAGGGCCGCCATGGGCAACACCAGAACCGATACCATCAGATCAGTCACGGCCAGAGACCCGATCAGATAGTTCCCTACATTCTGAAGATTTCTCTCCAGGGCGATGGCTGCAACCACACACGCGTTCCCAAATACGGCACAGAGGATAAGCACGGTAAGGAGAAAGGACGTGAAGATTTGGGAACTTAGTTTCACCTCCTCTGCATCAGCTGTCGAGGTTTCGTTTTGGAAATCAAATGGAAACCATGCGGCCGTCGTGTTGTTTCTTTCCTCCATGTTGATGAAAAAGGATGCGCTCCTCAGTTACTACGTTTCAGTTCCAGTGCGCAACAGAGCTCCATCCTTGGAGAGCATTTGGTGATCTGAGATGGATTCTTTGCGCCCTTCGCATAGCATTGCATACACTCCCTGTGCCGGGGGGTGAAGACTGACGAAACCGTATATTTATACCAGTGATGGAAAATACGTCAGTTGCCTGTGAGGTTGAAATAACGATTTTCTGTGCGGACCAACAGTTGGGCTCTCTCTGAGAGAGTGCGGGCAGTGAGATACAGGCGCTATCGTCACTAGGACATTACCAACAGGTTTTGATAGAACAGCAATGACAGTGAATTGGCATGGAACATCCCCCCTCCCCCCAAACACACACCAATTTTAAAGGTTTATGTATTTAGTATTCACAATGTTTTGTCAAGAGCAATAGCAATTATTCTCGAAAACCACAACTAGAACGGAAACAGTAGGCTACATATGCCTATCCTTTCTCAATGCTGAAAATAATAAAAACGAATCTGCCATTGCTGTTCTTGCTTCAAAATAAAGATGTTGAATGTATATAAGTTTCCCCTCAGATCAGAGAGGAAACTTCTATACACCTCGATGTGAGCAGCAGGGCTGATGCTGCCACCTGGCGTAGGCCTAGATGGCAGCGTGGATGACTTGTGTGGTATGGTACATATTTTTCTTCTTTTTTTGTTAGTGTGGTGCATCTGACTCTCCGTAACTACAAGCAATGACGTAATTGTCCTCTAACTTTCTGTAGTCCACCAAGTTTTTCTTCAATGAAAATGTAAATTCCTCGTTTTGAGGGAATGCAAAGGAATTTGGAAATTCCAGGTAGGATATTATATGTCTTAAGTATGGCCATTGATTGAAATACCATCGTCATAATCATTTGCATAGAAATTATTTGGCTACATTTACAAATGTTGGGCTATCAACTCAATCGCCGCCCGAGACTAACGTTAGGGGTATTTTGTTGTTGTTTTGGTTTTTGCTTGCTGGATTTAACGTTAGCTCAAACTGGATAGTTTTGTCATTGGCTATCCCTATAAAATAAATAGAACGCCAAATTCATATTAATAGACATTTACGAATATCCAAACGTAAATGTTTATTTTTAATATCATGAATTTGCCGTACTATTTAGAGCGCTATAGGATCATGGCCATGCACGGTCTGAGTAATTGAACTGCATCATTATCATGGTAGCTTACCAAGTTAAAGAGAGTAGATAGGCTACTGTTTCTTAATTTAAGTTTTGTCACTTATGCTAAAATGTAGGCTATTGTGTATACGAATATGGCTAGCTATCTACACATAACAGTAAACAAAGTCTCAGGAGTCATCACATGGATCATATATTGTGGTTTAGCCCTTTGAGGTTCACCTCCTTACAGTATGTTCATTGTAAAACAAAAAAAGTTCCCATTAGCCTTATCACCTGTGCTGAATTGCAGTCACATGTTCTGGTATCCTTTCCTTAGGAGGAAAGAGATGCTCCGTGCCTGTGTGTTGGCCTGTAGCCTACTGTGCCCTCTTTTTCATTGCTGTTCTCATCTGCCACAGAATCAGACATAGGTCTCCATGGTCAAACCAGGGAAGGTGGCTATTTTCTGCTGCAGAAGGTTTCGTAAAGGCTTTGTTGACGGAACATGCATGCATCCGGTGGGTGAGAGTGGGTTACTTTTCCAGTTAGCATTGTGTATGGAAAGCACATAGGACATGATTCTAGTTATGACTCCCAGGGCAATTGTTCAGAGGCCGTATATATCAAACATCTCAGAGTAGGAGTGCTGATCTAGGATCAGTTCCCCCCTGTCCATGTACTCTTGTTCGTTGTGAACTTAAAGGCTAAACTGATCCTAAATCAGCACCCATACTCTGATGTTTACTCTGATGTGCCCTACCTTAGACTGCAAAAACATCCAAGTAATGGTGGGTGTAGGGAAATTCCACGTTAACAGATTTACAGAGTTACAAACTTTGAAATCAAAGTTTAAAGGGGCAATCTGCAGTTGCTACAACCATTTTTGGACATATACATTAATTATATGTACCCATTGATTCTTGAAGAATATAACTTATGATCTTTAGTTCAAATGTCATACCCCATCAGAACCTGAAATATATATTTTTTTAAATTGTCAATGTTTGTAAAGAAAGTAAATGCAAAACAAACACTATATAGCCTCAAAACATGGTTAAAACTGTAATTTTGATATCATGGAAGATCAGTCCTTGTGTAACCGATGTGAAATGGATAGGTGAGTGTAACCGATGTGAAATAGCTAGCTAGTTAGCAGGGTGCGCGCTAATAGCGTTTCAATCGGTGACGTCACTCGCTCTGAGACCTTGAAGTAGTTGTTTCCTTGCTTTGGTGGAGCGATGAGTAACGATGCTTCGAGGGTGGCTGTTGTCTATGTGTGCAGAGGGTCCCTGGTTCGGGGAGAGGTGAAGGATGGAAGCTATACTGTTACACTTGCATCCATAGCTCTATCAATTTGAGAGTGGTTACATTTCTCCATACCCATCCCTCAGCTTTTTATCGAAGCAGGGAAGAACAGTTTGTTATTGTTTCTACTGCTGATTGCCCCTTTTAACAAACCATACAACTCTATGCGCTATGACTACTTTAAACAATTTCCACTGAAAATGTTATACATTTACTGGAAGAACTGTGCAGATGTAAATCAGTTTTTTATGCGAAAAACATTTTTCTAAAACTCTGTTAAATATCTTCTCCGAATTGAGATTCAAAGAAAGAATGGGGTGTCAGCTATGACATGACACCTTCAGTTTGAATAAAATCTATTTTGGTTATTGAACTGGAGGAAGTGAAGTGGATTTACACCCGGTAACAGAATTATGGTAATGGTAATTACAGCATAGGTCCTTGATCTGTACTACACAGATGTTGATGTATCCTGAATAGGTAGAAATATGCAATATCCTCCTTCGCATATTTGGGTATTATTCTTCACTGGCTATTATTCTAATGAGCTCCAGCCCCAAACAATACCAAATTTTGAACTTACAGAAGGCAAATTATTCCCCCAAAACTAAATATAAGTGTTGATTTTAGTTGGCAGGGGTCTTTAATTCAACATGATTGTGTTTTCATGTGTTTCTCATACCCTTTAATTTTCTGTTAGATGTTTTCTAAGACCCCTTTTCCATCTGTTTCACCAGAAATCAAAGCCTTTACTTATTCCACATTTTTAAGATGGAAAATTGTAAAACATTTTTACCTACGCTTTCATTTCCCAAAAATATAGACTCTTAGCTTTCATTTGACCCCCAATTTGATATGCTCCTATGAACTTCACACATTGGTCCTCATGGGGCCTTTTACATGGAAATGCCCCCCGGTATTAAAGGTCAGTAGCTTCAGTCCAAATAATCCTGTCATTCCCTTGTAAAGTTCATGAAAACAGGGATGAGAAGGAGGTAGGCTAGGGATAACGATGATGTTGACAACGACGATGGTAATATGTTGATGATGTTTTTGTTTTTGTCAGCACATTGTCTCGTCAATGACATATCAACAATCTAAGAATGCACAGAGCACTTTACTTATTAGGCAACTTTGGCTTGCTATACTTTTGTGCTGCTGCTATAATGTTGGTCACTAGTAGGTATACTGTATAGATTTGTATTGATGGCTGTCAGCCCTATGTATTATGATGTATTAGCTTAAAAAATCTTAAGGAAGTTTGTTCTGAAGTGTCTGTCCTATATCTGAGAAATATAAGAAGGATCAGGAAACATGTATTATTATTTTCTTAAAATGTATTTAACCCCTTATTTTTGGCACTAAACAGTCTCCATATACGGTACCAGTCAAAGGTTTGGACACTCCTACTCATTTATTTTTATTTTTCTACTATTTTCTACATTTAGAATAATAGTGAAGACATCAAAACTATGAAATAACACATATGGAATCATGTAGTAACCAAAAAAGTGTTAAACAAATCAAAATATATTTATATTTGAGATTCTTCAAAGTAGCCACCCTTTGCCTTGATGACAGCTTTGCATCGTTTCTTCCATTCTTCTCTGCAGATCCTCTCAAGCTCTGCCAGGTTGGATGGGGAGCGTCGCTGCACAGTTATTTTCAGGTCTCTCCAGAGATATTTGATCGGGTTCAAGTCCGGGCTCTGGCTGGGCCACTCAAGGACATTCAGAGACTTGTCCCAAAGCCACTCCTGTGTTGTCTTGGCTGTGTGCTTAGGGTCATTGTCCTGTTGGAAGGTGAACCTTCGCCCCCGTCTGAGGTCCTGCGCTCTCTGGAGCAGGTTTTCATCAAGTATCTCTCTGTACTTTGCTCTGTTAATCTTTCCCTTGATCCTGACTAGTCTCCCAGTCCCTGCCACTGAAAAACATCCCCACAACATGATGCTGGCACCACCATGCTTCACCGTAGGGATGGTGCCAGGTTTCCTGCAGACGTGACGCTTGGCATTCAGGCCAAAGTTTTCAATATTGGTTTCATCAGACCCTAGAATCTTGTTTCTCATGGTCTGAGAGTCCTAGGTGCCTTTTGGCAAACTCCAAGCAGGCTGTCATATGCCTTTTACTGAGGAGTGGCTTCCGTCTGGCCACTCTACCATAAAGGCCTGATTGGTGGAGTGCTGCAGAGATAGTTGTCCTTCTGGAAAGTTCTCCCATCTCAACAGAGGAACTCTGGAGCTCTGTCAGAATTACTAGTGATTTCTTGGTCACCTCCCTGACCAAGGCCCTTCTCCCGCAATTGCTCAGTTTGGCTGGGCGGTCAGCTCTAGGAAGAGTCTGGGTGGTTCCAAACTTCAACCATTTAAGAATGATGGAGGTCACTGTGTTCTTGGGGACCTTCAATGCTGCAGACATTTTTTGGTACCCTTCCCCAGATCTGTGCCTCGACACAATCATGTCTCGGAGCTATACAGACAATTCCTTCGACCTCACGGCTTGGTTTTTGCTCTGACATTCACTGTCAACTGTGGGACCTTATGTATGCCTTTCCAAATCATGTCCAATCAATTGAATGTACCACAGGTGGACTCCAATCAAGTTGTAGAAACATCTCAAGGATGATCAATGTAAACAGGATGCACCTGAGCTCAATTGACTCTCATAGCAAAGGGTCTGAATACTTATGTGAATAAGGTGTTTTAAATGTATTGCGAAATGTCTCACTTTGTCATTATGGGGTATTGTGTGTAGATTGACAATAACTTCATTTTATTTAATCAATTTTACAATAAGGCTGTAACGTAACAAAATGTTGAAAAGGGAAGGGGTCTGAATACTTTCCGAATGTGCTGTACTTCCATAGATTTTTTTCAACTGATAACGGGGGACCTTAAAGCAAGTCTTGTGAGGCCTGTGGGCAACAACCGATATGTACATGTTTGTGAGAGTCTCCCCTTTTCACAGAGATCTGTAGAAAGGGAGAACAGGAGAACACCATCGTGTTCGTGAGAGTCTCATCTTTCCATAGAGGGATCATAATAATTTGTAGCCTACTACAGACGATTTTGTGAGAAGACCGATTTTCGGGATGTCTCATCGTCTGACAAACATTGCTCTAGCTCTGTCACCTTTCACCGCAGTGCATCATCGGCAGATGTGGTGGTTTGAGACGCATCCAATGCAGATATCTCTAGCTTAAACTGACTGCTTTTTATGGGGATTATTTTATTATGCTAATTATATTTCCTTGGGGGCGTGGGGTTAAACTTTGATTATTTAAATCAGCTGTGTAGTGCTAGGGCAAAAAACACATTCCCAGTGGGTCAGAAGTTTACATACACTCAATTAGTATTTGGTAGCATTACCTTTAAATTGTTTAACTTGGGTCAAATGTTTCGGGTAGCCTTCCACAAGCTTCCCACAATAAGTTGGGTGAATTTTGTCCCATTACTCCAAACAGAGCTGGTGTAACTGAGTCAGGTTTGTAGGCCTCCTTGCTCACACACACTTTTTCAGTTCTGCCCACAAATGTTCTATAGGATTGAGATCAGGGCTTTGTGATGGCCACTCCAATACCTTGACTTTGTTGTCCTTTAGCCATTTTGCCACAACTTTGGAAGTATGCTTGGGGTCATTGTCCATTTGGAAGACCCATTTGGACCAAGCTTTAACTTCCTGACTGATGTCTTGAGATGTTGCCTCAATATATCCACCTAATTTTCCTTCTTTTGATGCCATCTATTTTGTGAAGTGCACCGGTCCCTCCTGCAGCAAAGCACCCCCACAACATGATGCCGCCACCCCCGTGCTTCATGGTTGGGATGGTGTTCTTTGGCTTGCAAGCCTCCCTCTTTTTCCTCCAAACATAACGATGTTCATTATAGCCAAACAGTTCTATTTTTGTTTCATCAGACCAGAGGACATTTCTCCAAAAAGTATGATCTTTGTCCCCATGTGCAGCTGCAGACTGTAGTCTGGCTTTTTTATGGTGGTTTTGGAGCAGTGGCTTCTTCCTTGCTGAGCGGCCTTTCAGATAATGTCGATATAGGACCCGTTTTACAGACACTTTTGTACCTATTTCCTCCAGCATCTTCACAAGGTCCTTTGCTGTTGTTCTGGGATTGATTTGCACATTTCGCACCAAAATACGTTCATCTCTAGGACACAGAACGCGTCTCCTTCCTGAGCGGTATGACAGCTCCGTGGTCCCATTGTGTTTATAGTTGCTTACTATTGTTTGTACAGATGAACGTGGTACCTTCAGGCATTTGGAAATTGCTCCCAAGGATGAACCAGACCTGTGGAGGTCTAAAAATAAAATCGGAGGTCTTGGCTGATTTCTTTTGATTTTCCCATGATGTCAAGCAAAGATGCACTGAATTTGAAGGTAGGCCTTAAAATACATCCACAAGTACACCTCCAATTGTCTCAAATAATGTCAATTAGCCTATCAGAAGCTTCTAAAGCCATGACATATTTTCCTGGAATTTTCCAAGCTGTGTAAAGGCACAGTCAACTTAGTGTATGTAAACTTCTGACCCACTGGAATTGTGATACAGTGAATTATAAGTGAAATAATCTGTCTGTAAACAATTGTTGGAAAAATTACTTTTGTCATGCACAAAGTAGATGTCCTAACCAACTTGCCAAAACTATAGTTTGTTAACAAGAAATTTGCGGAGTGGTTGAAAAACTAGTTTTAATGACTCCAACCTAAGTGTATGTAAACTTCCAACTTCAACTGTAACAGGCTGACTATACTGCTCGCGTCGCGTGCACGAGTGTTGCAAAATAAATGTAGAAATCTACATTATTCAATTATTGCACCCACACTGCTCGCGCGCCAACGAGCGTCTGCGTTGCCAAAGGCTAAAATAGAAATCAGTTATATTTCTGACACAGATCGTGCTGCAAGTCCTGCCTCTCCCATCTCCTCATTGGTTTTTAGAAGCATGTACCCATGTGCCATCTCCTCATTGGTTATACCCACGTGGGTGACTGAAAGACGAACGAGGTCAGTGGCGGTAATGCACCTAATTTATGAAAGTTGCCAATCGAAATATAAAGTCAAGAGAAGAAAAGGCCTGGAAGGAAGAGAGATGACTAGAAACGATTCGGTTGACCGTTTTATGTGTGGATTAATTGGCGGAGTAGAGGACCTTGTGCATTTAAGGTAAAATAACAACTCAATGTTTATATCCCAGGACAAATTAGCTAGCAACAGCAAGCTAGCTAAATAGGACAAATTCGCTAGGAAGTGCAAGCTAACTAGCACATGCGCACAGCCGGTTTGGGTTCCGTGTAAGTGCCGGTAAGAAAGACAGAATAATGGAGTTATGTGTGTAATGGTAAATCAAACATTCATACAGGTTAGTTTGTTTGGTATTTTGCACTTTTGTGAGATTATTTTTGACCATTTTGTTGAGCAGACTAGAAGACCACAGTGGAGTCCTTTTTTTTACACTGTTTACAATGAGCACACATTTCCTGACCTTGCTTTGACCGTGTCTGGAAAGGGGCAAAGTTACACCTTCGTCTTTGATAATGTCGTCGCCCATTTTCTAAACCATGTAACAGAGAGATTGTTCGGTTGTCAGTGGCCAATGTGGACCTACATTTACATAACATTTTAGTCATTTAGCAGACGCTCTCATCCAGAGCGACTTACAGTAGAGTGCATACATTTTCTTACTTTTTCCCCCCTTTTTTTATACTGGTCCCCCGTGGGAATCAAACCCACAATCCTGACGTTGCAAGCGCCATGCTCTACCAACTGAGCCACACAGGAGCTGCAGTGCATTTCATTGAGAGACACTTACACTACTGTGCAGTGTGGACTACAGGTACTACTCTGGTTCTAGTCTGACTGACCCGTAGAAAAGAGCAACGCCTTCTCTTGTGGAGATACCCAGGTTCAAGTCACCATACGTGGCTGCTGGAAGGCTCTTCAGCCGGTGGCCGTGAAGGGTTTCTTCTGAGGTTTGTCTCACTGCTTTATTGGTGCAGGGCTTGCAATATATTTGGTGCTAATTTATAATCTGGAGTATAAATATGCCCTGCTATGGTGCGCGATACACACACTTGCACTGCACATACCAATGAAAAACATGTTAAGCAACGGTAAGGAAGACGTCTGTACTAGCGGTTGATTTTTGTGTTTTTGATAAAGTCGCTATTCTTGTTCCAAGAGGAGTTCAATTCGTTTTGGTTGATTGCTGTTAAACTCAAGCCCTTCCACAAACCACTCTCTTAATGTGTTGCAGTCTGTCTCTGTGATATGGGTATTTGAATTGGGGGGACTAGTGCATGTCAAAAAGCCCTCAGTTCTGCCCAAAACGAATGACTCTATTGCCTCTGAGTGTTCTCTCACAATGACACTCGACAGACTGATTGGAGTGCTCTCATATCATATGTGAACATCATGTGCAAAGGGAAAAAAGAGATGTTAATGTCCCCTCCCCTTCCAAAATTCAAACGATGCAAGCACCTGCGAAATCATTATTTGTCCAAATGATCAGTGACAACAAATAAGAGTACCTAGATGTCTACTTAAGCCCCTATAGCTGCAACCCCCGTGGCCACATCTTCTGTGAGCCCTGCCTCCACACGCTGGCCAAGAACAGGCCCGCCAACACCACATGCCCCTTATGCCGCACCCTCATCTCACACACTTTTCCAGAAAGGTGAGCTACGGTGTGAATTTATGGTGCATACTCCTCCCAATGGTTCCCTTATTGATAATGACTAGCTGTTTTATCCATACTTGTAAATGGTATAGATGCTCTTTGATGAGCGTTTTAACAAAATTTGTTTAATTGCCTTTAGAGCTTAACCAGTCAGCTAAGACTTTCTTCCCAAATGTCTACCAATCACGGAAGCACAGCTTTAAAAAAGCTAACTGTGCTAAATGGGCTCTTACCAACTGCCGAAAACATTTCAGCATCTTTTGGGGTGAGGTATATTGTGTATTGCTTGCAGTCAGTGTAAAGTACTTAAGTACAAATACTTTAAAGTACTACTTGAGTAGTTTGAGGTATCTGAATTTTACTATTTTTGACAACTTTTACTTCACTACATTCTTCATTTTGGCTCCTGAGTGGCACAGTGGTCTACGGCACTGCAAGAGGCGTCACTGCAGTCCCTGGTTCGAATCCAGGCTGCATCACATCCGGCCGTGATTTGGAGTCCCATAGGGCGGCGCACAATTGGCCTAGCGTTGTCCGGGATAGGCCAAGCCCTTGTTCTTTTAACTGACTTGCCTAGTTAAATAAAGGTTACATTTAAAAAAAAATATATATATATATATATATATATATATACACACAGTGGGGAGAACAAGTATATGATACACTGCCGATTTTGCAGGTTTTCCTACTTACAAAGCATGTAGAGGTCTGTAATTTTTATCATAGGTACACTTCAACTGTGAGAGACGGAATCTAAAACAAAAATCCAGAAAATCACATTGATTTTTAAGTAATTAATTAGCATTTTATTGCATGACATAAGTATTTGATACATCAGAAAAGCAGAACTTAATATTTGGTACAGAAACCTTTGTTTGCAATTAGAGATCATACGTTTCCTGTAGTTCTTGACCAGGTTTACACACACTGCAGCAGGGATTTTGGCCCACACCTCCATACAGACCTTCTCCAGATCCTTCAGGTTTCGGGGCTGTCACTGGGCAATACGGACTTTCAGCTCCCTCCAAAGATTGTCTATTGGGTTCAGGTCTGGAGACTGGCTAGGCCACTCCAGGACCTTGAGATGCTTCTTACGGAGCCACTCCTTAGTTGCCCTGGCTGTGTGTTTCGGGTCGTTGTCATGCTGGAAGACCCAGCCACAACCCATCTTCAATGCTCTTACTGAGGGAAGGAGGTTGTTGGCCAAGATCTTGCGATACATGGCCTCATCCATCCTCCCCTGAATACAGTGCAGTCGTCCTGCCCCTTGCAGAAAAGCATCCCCAAAGAATGATGTTTCCACCTCCATGCTTCACGGTTGGGATGGTTTTCTTGGGGTTGTACTCATCCTTCTTCTTTCTCCAAACACAGCGAGTGGAGTTTAGACCAAAAAGCTCTATTTTTGTCTCATCAGACCACATGACCTTCTCCCATTCCTCCTCTGGATCATCCAGATGGTCATTGGCAAACTTCAGACCGGCCTGGACATGCGCTGGCTTGAGCAGGGGGACCTTGCGTGCGCTGCAGGATTTTAATCCATGACGGCGTAGTGTGTTACTAATGGTTTTATTTGAGACTGTGGTTTCCAGCTCTCTCCAGGTCCTGCCGTGTAGTTCTGGGCTGATCCCTCGCCTTCCTCATGATCATTGATGCCCCACGAGGTGAGAACTTGCATGGAGCCCCAGACCGAGGGTGATCGACCGTCATCTTGAACTTCTTCTATTTTCAAATAATTGCGCCAACAGTTGTTGCCTTCTCACCAAGCTGCTTGCCTATTGTCCTGTAGCCCATCCCAGCCTTGTGCAGGTCTACAATTTTATCCCTGATGTCCTTACACAGCTCTCTGGTCTTGGCCATTGTGGAGAGGTTGGAGTCTGTTTGATTGATTGTGTGGACAGGTGTCTTTTATACAGGTAACGAGTTCAAACAGGTGCAGTTAATACAGGTAATGAGTGGAGAACAGGAGGGCTTCTTAAAGAAAAACTAACAGGTCTGTGAGAGCCGGAATTCTTACTGGTTGGTAGGTGATCAAATACTTATGTCATGCAATAAAATGCAAATTAATTACTTAAAAATCATACAATGTGATTTTCTGGATTTTTAGATTCCGTCTCTCACAGTTGAAGTGTACCTATGATAAAAAATGACAGACCTCTACGTGCTTTGTAGGTAGGAAAACCTGCAAAATCGGCAGTGTATCAAATCCTGAGTATTTGCGTCTACTCACGCTTTCATGTGACAGACTCGCATGTTTTGGAGACGTCGATGCCTCGAATGACGGAGCAGTGACGAATGGCAGGCTCCGAGTGTATTCGCCTCTCACGTGAAAGCACAACGGAAGACCACATTCAGCCACAGTTGGCCTTCTGCAGGGTGAATGTGACTCGCCTAGCCGCTGAGGGGAGAGCTGCAGAGAGGGAGCTGCGAGAAGCTGTCCGCTACTCGCACATCCTGCAAACTGAACATTTTAGACCCTGCAGGAACATCGACAAGAGCCTCAACCTCAACTGCGACCTCGGGGGATATTATAGATAGGCTTTCCGCTGGGTTTTATCAGTGGCTGTGTATGCATGTGTTCTGCTCCGAACGGGCGCAAGAACCGCCCCAGATCCGCAGCGAACATTTTTCAGCTCAGCAAACCACTGCAGAGGGACCCGGAACGCCGGGAAAGCACCGAGAGTACGCGGAAAGCCCAGCGGGCCGTAGAAGAATGTAGGATGGTAAGTTATGATCTATCGTTCCGTTGGTAGTGGTAATAGCTATAGAGTCATCGCTGCCATACTAGTATAACAGCAGACACATTGTAACCTATATATTTCCCCCATAAAAATCACGTGTTCTATTAAACCACAAAGACAAATTAAAATGCGCAGAGACACATTTCTTACCAAGCTACATTTTCCTGACAACTAAGTCGTAAATGTGAGTCCAGGTACCATAGAGCGATTTATATAAGACTGTCCTTGGTGTCTTAGCGCTTTAAGGTGTGATAAACAAAAATAATGTCTGTTGCACTCACAAGGGCATGCCACAAGGAGAGCTGGTGTAATATTACACCAATGTACCTCAATTAGGAAGCCTATATATATAGTCTATAGGAATAGGCTATATTATGTAGCGCAATATTGTTATTATTCAAGTGTAGGATATATTATGATTAGTGACGTGCAATTGGCTATGTGGCCTATACGGGTCGGGTGGCAGTCATAACGTTGATCTACTGCGTGTCCACTTGCATAGGCAATAATCTTGTTGCTCCAATCTCCCTTGGAAATGTATGGTGCTATGCGTTGACTTGCTGAAAGGGGTTATTTGTCCATGTTGCTTCTCAGACAGTCCAAGATTTCAACACTCTCGTGGCGCTGTACCGAGAACAGGTCATCACTATTGGGGAGATTTCGGCCGATTATCCCTCTTTACGGGCGGTGTTGCACCGCACCAGGACCAAAGGATGTACCATGGCCCAAGCAGCCCATCAGAACCTCACCGTGATATCTGGATCTGGGTAAGGAATCTACGATATACGGATATACAGTTTAATTAACATGATATGTTGACTTCTTCAATTGTCACTGGAACTGTCCATGGTGCTAGTGTATGTCATTTTAAGGCGCGCTATTCGAGATAACAGCTTGCTACATGGTATGAAAGTCCCGCCTACTTCCTGGATCATCTCCCACACTGTTTTGAAAGGCCTTCAATACCCCTATTATATAATCAAATTCATTAAAACGCGTCATTTAAGATATTATGTAAAATTATATATTCATATTAGTGGATTAATTTACTTTTACCCAATGCCTTTGAAGGTTTTCGATAAGGAAAAACATTTTGGGGTGATTTCTGGTATATCATCAAAATCAACCACAGTTCAACAGTTAATTACCCGATTAAGTACAACACCATTGGAAAATAATGTTGAAATTTCCATGTATAGGAATATAAATTTAACTTTCAACATTATTTTCCAATGATATTGTAGGCTACTTAATCAGGTAATAAAAAAATCGTACTATGATTTATTCATTTTGATGATATATGAGAAATCACCAAAACGGGTTTGCCCTCCCTAATTTAAGATAGATGTAAAATTATCGTATTCTTACTCGTGGATTAATTAACTTCTGATCAGTAGAGGTGCGTGTGTAAAATCCCTGGGGAGGCCAACAAAAAACAACATATTACAACCTATGCTTTGTGATAATTGCGTTGTTTGCTCTATAACCTGTTAATTCATATGCATTGCGACCGAGATATATGAGGCCAATAGGAATACACAGTGCCAGGATAAATTCACACACACCTTTGTTTTACCACAAAACCGGATACATGGCCTACAGCATGGTCAAGCAAGTTAATGTTTCCGATATTTTTGAATCACTAAACTATTGATTTAGAACCACAGAGTTACCGCAAGTCATTTCAACTTCATCAAATCCCTATGCTTAGTCTAATACAGTGACAACTAAAACATACCAAAAACAATTTAGTCCCATCAATGTAAGCTAAATGTGATGTGGCTGTCCATGGTTCTGATTTCTGTGCGTGTGTGAGGTGTGCTCGTGCAAATTATGTTGACTCACCCTACTCACCCAATGCCATCCTACTCTCTTTCATGTTGACAAAACGGTCTATCACTCTGTTATACAGTACACACTTTTGTTGTTGTTGTTGTCCTAGGCTACCTGGCAAAAATTCTTTCTCGCTAGCCTAACTTCCATTCATTGGCAAAGTAAGCTAGTTAATATTAGCCTTCTACATCTAACTACATATTGAACTTCCATCCTCTCAGGCCAGGGTCACAACAATGTATGAATTAGGCTAATAGTTGGATTAGAATCACCATTATAATCATTGGCCAGTACTGAGAATTTTAGAAAAACCACAAATCCCTATCTCCATCCATGGCTAATTTAGGAAAGAGACAATTTTAGCTAGCTAGCCACCGGAGCCAGAGGACAACAACACAACGAGATGCAACAATTAAAGTTGTTTCTGTCAATGACATAGGTTGTCAAAGCGATTTGATAGGAGTGATGTCAAAATCCAAGCTGGCTTCCCTTGACACTTTTTTTTTGTTGGTGTGCCTGGACCATTCACAGTTGAGCTCGCTCAATTTAGCTCAATGCTGATTGGCAATTTGTGTATACTTTTTTTTATCAAGGGAGGCTAAATGCTCGCTGCTCCCCTTGCGTTCCATTCAATGCTGCGGGCGGCAAAAATGTGTTACTCGTTTGGACCAGACAGCGTCAGAAAGATGACCTAGACGTAGAGAAATAGAGGGGCGCTGTTTTTCTCGCTTGGATGCTTTCTCTGGTGAGATACATTCAGCCATTTGTGAATTGAAGGAAATGTACACAGAGAAAGATAAATTATTGTTATAATAATTGTATTTCTTGCAATTTTTTTTTGGGGGGGGGGCTGACTTCTCTTGGCATTCATGAATATACACCATTACTTCTGATGCCTTTTTCGATTGCGTTTTATGGAAAATGATGCTGTCGCTACCTGTTGACAAGACCTATTGATAAATAGCTCCATGTCAAAACAAAGTTTTACAGTGTCCAAATCAATAACCAATATGCAGAAACAGTTGATGATATATTGAAAACCTAAACATAGTACATTCTATCTACAAAATGCCTACATGCGCAACAAAGGTAATAATATGACCTGTATTTTTTAAACGAGAATCTTATAAATACACATGCACCAAAAACCCTGTTGTTTTGACAAGTGTTAATACATTTCTCATTGATTAAGGGGGTGAGGAATGCGCTGTTGAAACTAACTCAAAAACCACATGGAAACTGGAGACATGGTTACGTCACTGGTTAGAGGACAACGTGCAGAACACACTAAGCTACATTTTGGAATGTTGCATTTTGATAGGGGGTCACCAAAACAGTAGTGGTGCGTGGGTAAAATCACCCGGGAAGCAAATCCAGAAAAAAAGCCATATTACAACCTGTGTTGTGATAATTGTGTTGTTTATTCTATAACCTGTTAGTTCATATGCCTTGACACCATGATATATATATATATAAGCCTGAGGCCGAGACAATAAGAAGACACAGTGGCAGAATGAATTAAACCACACATTCGTTTCATTACAATCCCGGAGCGCAACGTCTCTCAGGTGAAGTCCACATAACATATTGCATATAACAGACAGTTACATAACCTACAGCATCGTCAAGCAATGTAATGTTTCTGAACATTTCGGACTATTAAAAAAGAAAAGGAGAGCCGCACGCTCTAGGAGCTCAGATGCAATAATGTAATCGCCTAATAACCAACGTTTCGACAGACAAGCTGTCTTCATCAGGGTATAATGACAAACGCTGCGCGTCACTAGTTTATATCGTTTCAAAGGGGACTCACAGGTGTCAGTAATCATGGCCGGGTGTGGCTTGATATCATTGGTTAATTTACAGATATAAATAGAACATATTAAAAAACATGAATAGGTAGCATACGATCATAGATACAATTTGGCTACATGGGCCTACAAACATTTACAATGAATAGCAAAATCACAGTAATCACAAGAATGGCTTCAGATCACAGTCTACGCTGAGACCGAAGGGAGCAAGGGTCTTTAAATTAAAGATCCAGGCAGCCTCTCGTTTTAAGAATAAATTGTCAAGGTCACTCCCTCTCCTAGGGAGGGTGATGTGTTCGATGCCGATAAAACTTAGGGACAAAATAGAGACAAAATGGTTCGCTTCCAAAAAGTGGGCCGCAACTGGGTACGTCGAGTTTTTGCACCTACAATTCTCTGACATTCATACTTTTAATTCGTGCTTCGTTTTACCCACATCATTTTTACCACAAGGACAAGTTATAAGATAAATAACTGCCTTAGTGGAGCACGTGATAACATCTTTGATTGGAATCTGTTTCCCTGTTAGGGGGTGTTTGAAGGGTCTACATTTGTAAGTGTCATTGCATTGAGCACAGCCACTTGTAGTTTCCATCCGGTAAAGGTAAGACTAGACGTTGTGCAGCGGTATTTTGGGGTGGTAAATCAGAGTTGACCAATTGATCTCTGAGATTCCTGCCCCGCTAGAATACGACCATGGGAGGGTCCGAAAACACATACAGTTACTGTCATCGGATCTTTGAACGTGCCAATGTTTGTGAACGATTCCCTTAATTTGTTCAGAGAACTTTGAATAGTGGGCAGTAAGAACACAATAATGCTTCTTTTTGCGCTGTCCTTGAAAGAGCATGTCTCGATTTGTTTTGGATTTTCTCAATGGCAGTATTAATCTGACCGTTTTTTTTACCCCCTCTCCTTGAATTTTCTTTGCGTCTCAGCCATTTTTTGCAAATTCTTTTGATTCGACAGAATTGGCTGTAGGGCAAACTGTTTTTCAATGGAAGCGGGTGACAACTATCAGCCCTCAACAAACTGTTACGATCAGTAGGTTTCCTGTAAAGATCAGTTTATAGAACATTATCCTCACACAAAATCAGAATATTAAGGAAAATGATTTGAGGTGTGTCAGATTGCATAGTAAATCTCAGGTGCTCAGAACAAGAGTTAAGAAAAGCATGGAATGCCTGGAGCTGTTTTGCATCACCCTTCCATAGAACAAAAATCTAATCAATGTACCGTTTCTAAATAATATTGTTAGGCAAGAAAACATTTTTGAGAGGATTGAGAATTTACTGTTTATCGATGTAACCCACATACAAATTAGCATAGTTAGGATCCATAAGGGATCCCATAGCAGTACCCTTCGTCTGAATAAAGAAATACTTTAGAAACATGAAATAGTTGTGTGTGAGTACTATTTTAGCCAATGTTATAATGCACGGACTGGAAGGTAGCAGAAAATGTTCTATGGCCTCAATACCGCCCTCGTGTGGAATATTAGTGTATAACGACTCAACATCAAAAGTAACTATCGAAGTATTCTCAGGGAGAGGATCAAGAAATTCAATAATAGAGATCATACTGCTGGTGTCCTTTACAAAGGAGGGGAGCTGCACTGCGAGTGGTCTAATAAAATAGTCAATAAAGGGGCTGTTACTGCATCAATGCACGCTACAACAGGGCGCCCTGGAGGTTTTGTAACATTTTAGTGTAATTTTGGCAAAGTATAGAAAGTGGCAATTTTAGGGTGTTGAATAGCCAAATAGTTACTTTTTTGGTTATCTGACCAGAACCTAAATACCATCTAGGACAGTAAAGAGTGTCCTAGATGGTTCTGAAATTGGGAAGAGGGGTCACTTCTGAGTTTCTTGTAGATGGGTTGTCATGCAGTTGCCTATGACACTCATTTACAAAAACTGTCCTATCCATGAGTACAACCGACCCACCCTTATCAGCAGGGCGGGTAAGGACTGACTTATCGGATTGTAAGTCAAGCAAAGCTTGTTTTTCATCCTTAGGTAAAATATGGAAAGATATGTACTCATGTTTGTTCTTCAGCATATTAAACTATTTAGAACAACAGAAAGATACCTCAAGTCGCAAAGAAAACAGGAGCTGCTTTCTGTGTGTGTGTGTATAAGTAGAAAAAACATGTTGACTCACTCACCCTACTTGTAGAGAAATGCCAATGCCATCCTCATCTTTCATGTTGCCTAAACGGTCTATGACTCTGTCATACAATACAGTTTTATTTGAGACGACTGTACAACCATCAAAATGAATTGTCAGATTGAACAGAAGATCTCTTTGTTTCTTGGGACCTAGAACAAGCATCTCTGTTTTGTCCGAGATTAAAATAACATTTGCCACTATCCACTTCCTTATGTCTGAAACACAGGCTTCCAGAGAAGGCAATTTTGGGGCATCACCATGTTTCATCGAAATGTACAGCTGTGTGTCATCCGCATAGCAGTGAAAGTTAACATTATGTTTCCAATTGACTTCACCAAGAGGTAAAATATATAGTGAAAACAATAGTGGTCCTAAAACGGAACCTTGAGGAGCACCGAAATGGACAGTTGATTTGTCAGAGGACAAACCATCTACAGAGACAAACTGATATCTTTCCGACAGATAAGATCAAAACCAGGCCAGAACTTGTCCTTGTAAACCTATCCATGGCTAATTTAGGAAAGGGACGAATTTAGCTAGCTAGCTAGCCACCGGTGTACAGTGACATCGAGATGCAACATTTCAAGTTTCTTTCTGTCAATATTGATGTTTGATTGGTCTGAAGCCAAATCCAAACTGGCTTCCAGTTTTTTTGGTACACCAGGACCGTTCACAGCTAAGCTCACTCAGTTTAGCTGAACGCTGATTGGTTAATATATATATTTTTTAATTTAACCAGGCGAGTCAGTTAAGAACAAGTTATTATTTACATTGACTGCCTACCGGGGAACAGTGGGTTAACTTCCTTGTTCAGGGGCAGAACGACATATTTTTACCTTGTCAGCTCAGGGATTCAGTCCAGCAACCTTTCGGTTACTGGCCCGATGCTCTAACCACTAGGCTTCAAGGGAGGCCAAATGCTTGCTGGCTTCACTTGCATTCAGTGCTACCAGTGTCAACATTGTCATATTCCTTCTGACCAGACAGCATCAGATAGAGAAAGCGGGGCGCAGTTTCGGTACTTGTCCTCTTGCTCAGTTGTGCACCGGGGCATCCCACTCCTCTTTCTGTTCTGGTTAGAGCCAGTTTGCGCTGTTCTGTGAAGGGAGTAGTACCCAGCGTTGTACCAGATCTTCAATTTCTTGGCAATTTCTCACATGGAATAGCCTTCATTTCTCAGAACAAGAATAGACTGACAAGTTTCAGAAGAAAGCTCTTTGTTTCTGGCCATTTTGAGCCTGTAATCGAACCCACAAATGTTGATGCTCCAGTTACTCAACTAGTCTAAAGAAGGCTAGTTTTATTGCTCCTTTAATCAGAACTACAGTTTTCAGCTGTGCTAACACAATTGCAAAAGGTTTTCTAATGATCAATTAGCCTTTTAAAATGATAAACTTGGATTAGCTAACACAACGTGCCATTGGAACACAGGAGTGATGTTTGCTGATAATTGGCCTCTGTATGCCTATGTAGATATTCCATAAAAAATCGGCCGTTTCCAGCTACAATAGTCATTTACAACATTAACAATGTCTACACTGTATTTCCGATAAATTTGATGTTATTTTAATGGGCAAAAAATTAGTTTTTCTTTCAAAACAAGGACATTTCTAAGTGACCCCATGAATTTCTTTCTTTCTTAATGCATTTGAACTAATCAGTTGTGTTGTGACAAGTTAGGGGTGGTATACAGAAGATAGATCTATTTGGTAAGAAATGACCAAGTCCATATTATGTCAAGAACAGCTCAACTGAGCAAAGAGAAACAAAAGTCCATCATTACTTTAAGACATAAAGGTCAGTCAGTCTGGAAAATTTGAAGAACTTTAAAAGTTTCTTCAAGTGCAGTAACTAAAACCGTCAAGCGCTATGATGAAACTGGCTCTCATGTGGACCACCACAGGAAAGGAAGACCCAGAGTTACCTCTGCTGCAGAGAATAAGTTCAATAAAGTTATCTGCACCTCAGATTGCTGCCCAAATAAATGCTTCACAGTGTTCAAGTAACAGACACATCTCAACATCAACTGTTCAGAGGAGACTGCGTGAATCAGGCCTTCATGGTCAAATTGCTGCAAAGAAACCACTACTAAAGGACACCAATAAGAAGAAGAGAGTTGCTTGGGCCAAGAAACACAAGCAATGGACATTAGACCGGTGGAAATCTGTCCTTTGGTCTGATGAGTCTAAATTTGATATTTTTGTTTCCAACCGCTGTGTCTTTGTGAGATGCAGAGTAGGTGAATGGATTATCTCATCATGTATGGTTCCCACCGTGAAGCATGGAGGAGGAGGTGTGATGATGTGGGGGTGCATTGCTGTGGACACTGATTTATTTATAATTCAAGGCACACTTAACCAGCATGGCTACCACAGCATTTTGCAGCGATAAGCCATCCTGTTTGGTTTGCGCTTAGTGGGATTATAATTTGTTTTTCAACAGGACAATGACCCAAAACACACCACCAGGCTGTGTAAGGGCTATTTGACCAAGGAGAGTGATGGAGTGCTGCATCAGATGACCTGGCCTCCACAATCACCCGACCTCAACTTCGCTGAGATGGTTTGGGATGAGTTGGACTGCAGAGTGAAGGAAAAGCAGCCAACAAGAGCTCCGCATATGTGGGAACTCCTTCAAGACTGTTGGAAAAGCATTCCTCATGAAGCTGGTTCATAGAATGCCAAGCGTGTGTTAAACTGTCATCAAGGCAACGGGAGGCTACTTTGAAGAATATAAAATATTTTGATTTGTTTAACACTTATTTGGTTACTACATGATACTATATGTTATATTTTATAGTTTTTATGTCTTCACTATTATTCTACAATGTAGAAAATAGTAACAATAAAGAAAAACCTTTAAAAGTAGGTGTGTCCAAACTATTGACTGGTACTGTGTGTGTGTGTGTATGTATGTATGTATGTATGTATGTATATATATAGTATTTATTTTCGAAAAACTTTGGGGGGACAAAATAATTCACTCGCGGGCCGGTTTTGGCCGTAAGCCACCTATTGCCGGCCCCTGCTTTAAAGCCAGGGGGATTCAAGAAGGGCCAAGGATTGGAGCCAGTGATCAGATTTGAAACTGTCCATTCTCCAACTGTGTATATGTGCTTTAGGCCAGAGGATGGGGAGATCCACCCAGAGATCTGCCGGCTCTTCATTCAGCTGCAGTGCTGCCTGGAGATGTTCATCACGGAGATGCTCAAGTCCATGTGTCTGCTGGGAGTGCTGCAGCTCCACAGGAAAGGTGCAATACCAATCTCAACCAGCAGAGGGCAGGGTAGTCCAGAATAAAATGTTCTGTGTCATACCAAGAAAAAGAGTAGTGTATCTTCTCACAATGAAATAAGATGTAGCTACTGTAGTATGGCACACATGAAGGCATAAAAGCCAAATTCCATAGTTTTCTTATATCTCAGACAAAGCAATGGAAAATTTAGACATGCAGTTCAGACATTCACAAGCTATTCACAGGTTACCCAGTGTTATATGTTGATCATATGTAAATCCCCCTCACAGGAAAAGATTCATACCCAGAGCCCAGGTTGGACTTCAAGATGGATGAGAGCTCTGATGTGCCCATTCTGGAGGAGCACTCCTCCTCACCTGTAGACTACCAACATGAGTCCTGGCTGGTGTGCACCGATATTGAAAACATAGAGAGGTAGAGTATAATGCAAAATGCTAATACACTCATGGTCTCTCATAGTGAGAATGCCCAGGTCACATGAGTATAGGCCATACATAAATAGGATTACCAACAGATTGGACATCATAGTCAACATGATATCATTGATGAGCTTTAGTCTGTGATGCTTTTGCAAAACTATGTGCGGTATTGATGCATAATGTGGAAAAAAAGTTGGTGATAAAGCTGCAATGGGTAAATTGGTGAAAGACTCAGACAGACACAGACAGACGCAGGCAGGCAGACTCTAATCTCAACCCTAAACCTAACCCTCAGCTTCATATCCACATCCCGGCTCAACATTCGCCATAATCCTAACCTTAATCCTTGCTTTGTCTCTACATCTTTGCTCAACTCTAGCCACACGATTATGGTTAGGGTTGAGGTGGGAGTCAGGGTTGAGTTGGAATGTGAACATGAAGTTAGGGTTATGTCTTAGAGGTCTTCTGGGTCCAAAAAGTTGGACCAGGAACAGACCAGCTACGACCTCAAAGACCCAAAACGAGAGTACAGGGACAAAGTGGAGTCACAATTCAACAGCTCAGGCCACGAGACGTATGTGGCATGGCCTCCAGACCATCACGGATTATAAAGGCAAACCCAGCCGTGTCGCGGACACAGACGCCTCGCTCCCGTACGAGCTAAACACGTTCTTCACCCGCTTTGAGGAAAACAACATCGAGCAGCGGACACGGGGCCCCAACGCTCACAAGGACTGTGTGGTCTTGTTCTCCTGCTCAGACGGTATCCCAAACCGCGTCCTCAGAGTATATGCAGACCAGCTGGCTGGAGTGTTTACGGATATATTCAATCTCTCCATATCTCAGTCTGTTGTACCCACTTGCTTCAAGATGTCCACCATTGTACCTGTACCCAAGAAAGCACAGGTAACGGAACTAAATTACTATCGCCCAGTAGCACTTACTTCTGTCATCATGAATTGCTTTGAGAGGCTAGTTAAGGATTATATCACCTCCACCTTAACCAACATCTTATACCAACTACAATTCACTTATCGCTCCAACAGATCCACGGATGACGCCATTACAGTGCATACTGCCCTATCCCACCTGGACCAGAGAAATACCTATGTAAGAATGCTATTCATCGACTACAGCTCAGCCTTCAACACCATAGTGCCCTCCAAGCTCATCACTAAGCTCAGGGCCCTGGGTCTGAACCCCTCCCTGTGCATCTGGGCCCTGGACTTCCTGACGGTCCAACCCCAAGTGGTGAAGGTAGGCAACAACACCTCCACCACGCTGATCCTCAACACGGTGGCCCCACAGGGGTGCGTGCTCAGCCCACTCCTGTACTCCCTGTTCACCCATGACTGTGTGACCACACACATCTCCAACTCAATCATCAAGTTTGCTAATGACAAAACAGTGGTAGGCCTGATTACCAACAAAGTTGGGAGGAGGTGAGAGCCCTAGCGGAGTGGTGCGAGGAAATAATCTCTCCCTCAATGTCAACAAAACAAAGGAGCTGATCATGGACTACAGGAGACAGCAGAGAGAGCACGCCCCCATCCACATTGACGAGAACGCAGTGGATAGGGTCAAAAGTTTCAAGTTCCTCGGCATGCACAACACCGGCAACCTGGAATGGTCCCTTCACACAGACAGCATGGTGAAGAAGGTGCAACAGCTTACAAGCTAAAACAAAGCAGAAAGTACCAGTGACTCAGATGCTAAGCTACAGGACTGTTTTGCAAGCACAGACTGGAATATGTTCCGGGATTCTTCCGATGGCATTGAGGAGTACACCACATCAGTCACTGGCTTCATCAATAAGTGCATCGATGACGTCGTCCCCACAGTGACTGTACGTATAGTTGAAGTCGGAAGTTTACATTCATTTAGGTTGGAGTCATTAAAACTCGTTTTTCAACCACTCCACATATTTCTTGTTAACAGACTATAGTTTTGGCAAGTCGGTTAGGACATCTACTTTGTGCATGACACAAGTCATTTTTCCAACAATTGTTTACAGACAGATTATTTCACTTATAATTCACTGTATCACAATTCCAGTGGGCCAGAGGTTTACATACACTAAGTTGACTGTGCCTTTACACAGCTTGGAAAATGATGTCATGGCTTTAGAACAGTGGTTCTTAACCTGGGTTCGATCGAACCCCAGGGGTTCGGTGAGTCAGTCTCAGGGGTTCGGCGGAGGTCAAGACACACACCCGACTCATATGATTCGTGATGACACGCCCCGCTTGGCCATCATTGGCTGCAGGTGATCACGCAACATCGCTTGGCCTATCTGTGCTGCAGGGAATTTGGCGCGCTCAGTAGTCGAATTGTGACTGTTGTGATGGTACGTCGTGTGATTTCTTTCTTAATATTTTAATCCCTTCATACTAACTATGTTGAGCAAAAAAAGAAAGTGGTCGGACGGATATGTACAATATGGATTAACATGTATAACGGAACGTGATGAGAGTCAGCGTCCTAACTGCATGATTTGCAATGCCAAGTTGAGCAATTCTAGTCTAGCACCGGCAAAACTAAGAGAACAATTCCTTAAGCTGCATGGAGATGGACAATACAAGAACACAACGCTCGCTGAATTCAAGGTGAAGAGAGCCAGATTCGATGAAAAGGCTACTCTGCCTGTTCTCGGCTTTGTACCCATCAACAAACCGATCCTCACAGCATCGTACGAAGTTGCTTACCTGATCGCAAAGCAGGGCAAACCACACACCATTGGTGAAACACTCATAAAACCAGCTGTGTTGAAGATGGCGAATATCATGCTGGGAAAAGCGGCTGAAGTTAAGTTATCCCAAATTCCTCTTTCAAATGACACCATTAGCGACAGAATAGAGGACATGAGCAAAGACATCTTGGCTCAAGTAGTTGCAGATCTGATTTCAATTCAGCCTTCAACTCGACGAGACCACAGATGTTTCCAATCTAAGCCAGCTTGCTGTATTTGTGCGCTATGTGAAAGACGACGTGACAAAGGAAGATTTTTTTATTTTGTAAGCCTCTTACAACAACAACAACTAAGGCAGCCGATGTGAAGAAACTTGTGGATGACTTCTTCAAAGACAACAATCTTTCGTGGGATATGGTTTCTGCAGTTTGTTCGGACGGAGCTCCAGTCATGCTGGGAAGAAAGTCTGGTTTTGGTGCGCTAGTGAAAGCCGATGCACCACACATCATTGTTACGCATTGTATTCTGCACAGGCATGCGTTGGCAACAAAAACCTTGCCTCCAAAACTGGCAGAAGTATTAAAAATTGTAGTGGAATGCGTGAACTATGTGCGAAATAGTGCTCTGAGGCACCGCATCTTCAATGAGCTGTGTAAAGAAATGGGCTCTGAATTCGAGGTACTTCTGTACCATTCTAACGTTCGGTGGTTATCCCGGGGACAGGTGCTGAATCGTGTTTTTGCCGTGCGTGTGGAATTAGCCCTGTTTTTGCAAGAGCACCAACATCGTCATGCAGATTGCTTAAAAAATTCTGAGTTCATTCTCATTTTAGCGTACATGGCTGATATCTTCGCAGCTCTCTGAAAGATTAGTGGAATCTGTGTGGGTAGCTGGACAGGTAGGATGACTGACAGTGAGGGTGAACAGGTGGTCACGGGTCAGGTGACAGAGAAATGGATGAGACTGAGGCAGGAATTCCTTTAACCATAAAGTGGTATATTTACTGAGTAGTCTGTGCTGCATAACAAAGGAAACAGAATAACATGTATCCAATCAAATCCATCATCACAAAGATCTAATCATAACAATCATTCATTGTTAACATCATTTAGGGAATTCAACAATCCAGTTAATTAATAAGTCAATAGGAATCGTCGGTGAGTAATTTAGGCTCGTAACTATTTATCATAAATCATGAAAGAATAATACAAACAGTGATCGGTTATTCAATCTATAAACACCATTAGTTGGATATCAGAGCCGATCAGTTCAACAAACAATTACTTTCTTATTTCACCCTTTCAAGTGTCTTCATGTGTACACGGAATTTCATTACATATTAACCATACCAATTACATAATTGGCCTATCATTGACCATTCACATTACACAAAATGTTTGAAGCGTGCGCTCCAAGCCGCGCTCCGCGATAATAACTCCAACAACAACTGATGGCCCACACTCCCGATCGCAACAGATAGTTCAGATGAAAGGTTAACAGAGTCGGTGTACTTACGTGGATTCCTATTGACTTATTAATTAACTGGATTGTTGAATTCCCTAAATGATGTTAACAATGAATGATTGTTATGATTAGATCTTTGTGATGATGGATTTGATTGGATACATGTTATTCTGTTTCCTTTGTTATGCAGCACAGACTACTCAGTAAATATACCACTTTATGGTTAAAGGAATTCCTGCCTCAGTCTCATCCATTTCTCTGTCACCTGACCCGTGACCACCTGTTCACCCTCACTGTCAGTCATCCTACTTGTCCAGCTACCCACACAGATTCCACTAATCTTTCAATGGTCCTTCGAACCGGATGATGACGGAACCAAAGACAGGTGGAAAGCATTGAAAGATTAGTGGAATCTGTGTGGGTAGCTGGACAGGTAGGATGACTGACAGTGAGGGTGAACAGGTGGTCACGGGTCAGGTGACAGAGAAATGGATGAGACTGAGGCAGGAATTCCTTTAACCATAAAGTGGTATATTTACTGGGTAGTGTGGATTCATGGACGCACAGAACTTCTGGATTTGACAGAGTGAAGGAAGAGAAAGCAGCGCGATCAGGCGATAGTGATTTCCTCCTTTTATGGAGTGGAGATCTGTCGGACATTTCCACCTGACCTAATTAAAGCGCCCCTGGCCCAGCTGAGTAAGTGGCAATGAATTAAAGGATTATTCCACCAACTCCATGGGCTTTTTCTACAGCCACCCCGGAAATTGGTTAATTTCCACACTCCTCAAAAAAGGCTCATTGCTCCCCGTCCTCTGTCATCTCAGGGAGAGGAATTAGTCGGGCAACTGGCCGGATATATGTCCGGTTCTTTACCTGGATCTCCACCGATCTAACACGACCATCGGTCCCAGGCATGATCTTAGTGATGCGGCCCACAGGCCAGGAGGCTCGAGGCAGCTGAGGGTCCACCATCATTACGACTTGGCCAGTTTCCAGGCTGGCCATTTCTCTCCGCCATTTCCCTCTGTGCTGTAGACTTGGTAGGTAATCCCGAATGAATCGGGCCCAGAAATGGTCAGCCAAGATCTGGCTGTGTCGCCACCGGCGCCTGCCAACGAGGTTGGTATCAGCATACATGGCTTGAGGAAGTGATGCATCTCGGCGTCCCATCAAGAGCATATTCGGTGTAACCGGATCGGGGTCAGCGACGTCTGCAGAGATATCCCAAGGGTTTGGAGTTCAGTATCCCTTCCACCTCTATCAGGACAGTCCGCAAGACAGTTTCCGTGACAGTTTGGTCCCCCAGTACGACTCGTAAGGCCGTCTTTACAGATTTGATCTCTCGCTCCCATGTTCCTCCAAAATGAGGAGCTCCTGGAGGGTTAAATTTGAATGAGATTTGTTGCTCCATCAGCTGATCCTGGAGGCTGGGTTCCATGGCTTGGAAGGCTTCCTCCAACCTGGCTTCTCCTGCCTTGAAGTTTGTACCTCTGTCAGCCAGGATCTCGTAGGGTTTCCCCCGTCGGGAGATAAACCGCCGTAGGGCCATAAGGAACGCTTCAGTATCCAAACTCTCCAGTAGGTCCAGGTGGACACATCTAGTGGTCAAACACTTGAATAGAATGCCCCAGCGCTTTTCCACTCGACGACCTAACTTGATCGTCAAGGGGCCAAAGCAATCCACTCCTGTTGACCAGAAGGGTGGTTTGAGGAGGCGCAAGCGAGCAGGAGGTAAATCTGCCATTTTGGGCACCGTGGCTCTGGCCCGCCATCTCTGACATTCCACACAGGCGTATTGGTGCTTACGAATGGCTCCTCGTCCTCCAAGTATCCAGTACTTCCGCCTCATCTCCCCATAGACTCTCTCTGGTCCTGGGTGGAGAAGCCTCTCATCATAACTCTTGATGAGGAGCCTGGTACTAGGGTGTCTGGAGTCAAGGATAATTGGGTGGATAGCGTCGGGATCCAAAACTTCTGCTTGGCGCAGCCTCCCTCCGACTCTGATCACTCCAAGGATTCGATCATATTCTGGGGCCAGAGAGAGAAGACGGCTGTCCTTAGCCACCTCCCTACCGGCTTTCAGAGCTTTTAGCTCCTCAGGGAAGCTAACTGCTTGTGCCTGCTGGAGGAGTAGTGTCTCTGCCGCGAGGGAGGTAGGTATGGAAGCCACCCCATCTGAGGTCTGGTTTGTGGTGGTGATCAGATCCGGCAGGGTTTGGGATTGTGTCATGTCATGGAGAGCTGTTGTTGGTTCCATAGAGATGCTGTAGCATTGGGTGGACTTCCTTAACTCATGAGCTTCAGTTGGTTGCGGAGGGGCTGCACGCCTGGGGGCTGTCGGCCACTCGTTCTCTGGTTGGGACAAGAATGGTGGCCCCAAACTCCAGCGATGGGGTTGAGCCAGGTCCTTAAGTGTTTTACCACGAGTAACGTCATCAGCAGGATTGTTTACGCTGTCAACATACCTCCAGTCTTGGACTTCTGTTAGGTCTTGGATTTCCGCAATGCGAGTTCCGACGAACACCTTATACCTGCAGGACTCCGACTTGAGCCAGGTCAATACAGTAGTTGAATCACTCCAGTAAATGACCCTTTGGATTGGCAAGGTGAGCTCGGCTCGCAAGGTTGATGCCAACTGGGCTCCGGAAAGGGCAGCACTGAGTTCCAGCCTAGGCATTGACAACTGCTTCTTGGGTGCGACCCTGGACCTGGCCATGACGAAGGATACATGGATGTGGCCTGCCTTATCCTCCACTCTTAGATAGGAAACCGCCCCATAAGCTCGCTCTGAAGCGTCACAGAACACATGCAGTTCCAGGCATGATCCCAGTTGGTCAGCACAGGGTGGTACATAACATCTTGGCATTTGGACTTCAGAGAGCTCCGATAACTCTGTTTCCCAACAGATCCATCGTTCCACTAGGTCAGCCGGGTGGATCGGTTCATCCCAGTCCCTCTTGGTCTGCCACAGGTCCTGGACTAAGACTTTGGCCCGGGTTGTGTATGGCAGAATATACCCAAGGGGATCGTATTGACTGGCCAGGGTCCGATAGATGGTGCGCAGAGTGGGGGTTTCGGTACTCAGGGCGGAGCGGTGCTTGTACCCCAGGGTATCCGGTATGCAGCTCCATCTCAATCCTAGAGTGGGCTCTTGTGGGTGAGCGCCAGACTGCGATAGCCATAGTTCACTGTTACTAGACCTGGCTTGTGGCGGGAGGTGCTGGATAACCTCCGCTCTGTTACTCGCCCACTGTCGGACCTCAAATCCCCCTTTGGACAGGAGATTCCGTACTTTGTCAAGGAGTGCTTTCGCTTCAGCCGTGGATGGGACGCTCTGTAAGCAGTTATCCACATAGAAGGCATTTTCCACTGAATCCCATACTTCTGGGTCACTGTCTGGGTGCTCCCGTGCGTGTCTCTGCAGAGCGTATATGGCACAGCAAGGACTGCAGGTGGTGCCAAATGGGAGTACTTGCCATTCATAGATTGTGGGCTCTGCGTCTCGTTCCATATCTCGCCATATGAACCGGAGCAGTGTAGTGTCGGAAGGCAGCAGACGAATCTGATGAAACATGGCTTTGATGTCTCCACTGATGGCTGTAGAGTGTTGCCGGAACCGGAGAAGGACACCGAGCAAGGAAGGAACTAAAATTGGGCCGGGGAGTAGACAGTCATTCAGGCTTTGACCAGCAGCTTGGAATGAACAGTTGAAGACAAGTCTGTACTTCCCACCGTGTTGCTGGATAACATGATGAGGGAGATACCAGGATTCGCTGAGTGCGTTTCCCTCTTCTTGAGTTGTCACTTTGGTGACATAGCCTGCCTTTACAAGGTTATGAATCTCTCGGTTATGAACTTCAGCAAGCTCAGGATTCTTCACCAGGCGTCGCTCCGTTCCACGCAATAGTGGGAGTACAGCCCGCGTCGTGGTTGCCAGAGGAGGATGGTTGGGCACCCGTAGCAGTGGGGTTGCGTACCTCCGAACGCCATCCATTTCAGTGGTGGTGGTGCGCTTCTCCAGGAGGTCTAATGCATAGGAGTCTTGTTTAGAGCGAGTGACCTCCTGTAGCTTCCGGTTGGAGAAGGTGTCCATCTTCCATAGCATCTCAACATTCCGAAGGAGGTCAGTAGCTGGACAGGGGGATGGAGCTGGATTGCTTCTGGTGAAGAGGACTTGCTGTGACTGTACAGCTTGGGTGGAGAGAAGTAAATGGGCTGGACCTTGCACAGCCCAACCCAAGGATGTATGGACAGCAACGGGCCCGCCTTCTGGTCCAGCTCGTATAGGCTCAGTCGGGGTGACAAGATGTGGGTGGTCTGACCCAATCAGGATAAGTGGAGCTACTCTGGCCAGGCTAGGAAGAGGCAATCCTCGGAGATGAGGATATTGTTTCTGTAGAACACTTACCGGGCAGGAGTGCTCTGCAAGATTCAGGCCATCCGCCGTGAAGGCATTGGTGATAGTATAGGTCACGTCCCTGTTTCCTGAAGGAGAAATGCTGAAGGTCACAGCAGAGCCTTTCATTTGGATAACATCAGGTCGCACCGTTCTGAGATTAAGGGTCTCGGGGATCCCCTCCAGGTTAAGCTGTCGGGTGGCCGCCGGGAGAATGATTGTTCGTTCAGACCCATCATCTAGAACGGCGAATGTATCAATGCTTCTCCCTCCACTCCACAGAGTGACCTTGACCACCTTCAACATGACCCTTGGAGACCGGTTCTGCTGGTCGAGGTAGAGCTCCTTTACAGCTCCTACCATGAGCATACTCTGCTCTTTCTGTGCTTGGGGAATTACATCATGCAACACTGTGAGATGGATTTCCGTACAGCGATTGCAGGGTTTCCTCAATGTGCAGGTCTCCGCCTTATGGCTACGGGCACACTTGTAGCATCGCTCGCCTGAAGTGATCCAAGCCTTCAATTGAGGTTGAGTGAGCTTTTTTACCCTGGGGCATGAGCCAAGGAAGTGCCCCTTACTATTGCAATATGGGCAGTAAGGCTGAAATTTGATGTTCTTGCTCTTGAGAGAGGGGTCTTCTTCCTGGGTTCCTCCCCAGCTTCACTATTTAAATACATAGTAGTGGGAGTTGGCCTTCTCTGTCCCTCCTGGTGTTCAAACTCCTTCCTTCCCCTGTAGACTATGGCTGAGATTGTGGCCTGGTGAGCGATGCTCTTCGCCCTCGCTTTCACCTGCAACCATGCGGCTAGGTCTCTGAGAGCATAGGTGCTTCTCAAGCCCTCTTTCAGGATGCCTTTGTTCAAACAATGTTCAACGAAACTGTCTCTGAGGGACGCTGGAAGCTTGCTAAGAAGCCTGTCCACGTGGGAGCCACATTTCAGCTCGTTCCCGTCTTCTCCTTCAACGGATTGGAGCATCGAGGTCAGGGATTGGACAGCCAGGGAGAACTCTTGGAAGGCAGCATGGTCGCCCATTTTAATTGGAGACATGTTCAGGATGTTGTTTAATTCATTCTGGACTAGCTGGCGTGGCTCACCATATCTCGCTTTCAGGGCCTGGAGAGAGGCAGTGTATGGTATTGCGGAGTGCATAAAGGATTGGGCCAGCTTATATGCACTGGGAAACCGCAAGTGATCCATTAGTACTTGGTACTTGTAGCGTTCTGACAGATGACTGTGAATACCCAGTAGGCTCTCCAATGCCATTTCCAAAAGGACAAATTCACTCTCCTTTCCACTCTCAAAGTATGGCAGTTTGGGTCTGGGAATTCCATAGGCTGAGGCTACTAGCAGTTTCATAATGTTGGCTCCATCTTCTGGTTGCGTGAAGGATAAACCCGGGACTTCTGATGAGCCCACTGTGGCCTCATTGGGCCTGTCCCCTACTGTCCCAGACCCTCCATGGGTGGCAGCCGGAATTGGGTGAGAGCCCTCCCACCTGCCGTCTGAGGACTGGCCTGGTCCAGGCCCTGGACGAGAGGAATGATTTGCCGTGGTTAGTAATTGGCGGAAAGGCGAAGGAGTGATGCTTTGTCCAGATGGAGGAAAGCTAACTTCTGTCACTGGCATAGAGGGCGTTTGCGGAGTGGTCTGTCCCACGTGCTCCGTGTTGGCTGTTGACCTTGGAGCCTCCGGGGACTGTGTGCCATGCTGTACCAGAGGGGCAGATTGGGAAAGAAAGGCAGACAGGTCAGGTCCATCTGGAAGGGTGGTCAGGTAAGCTCCCTGTTTGTTCCTCTCCAGGAAGGATGAGACCATCCGTGCCTCCTCCAATTCCCTTCTTGCTTGACGGTGCCGTCGCTGCTGTGCCAGGTCCTTGGCAATGAATTCCCTTTCCTGTAGAGCTCTACGGGCTTGCACATCCAATAGGTGACATCGTTCGTCAGCCTGTTGATCCTCCTCAATCTGACGCTCAATTTCCTCCAACGCTAATAGTTTCATCCTCTCTTGTAGGGCAGCGGTCTGTGATTCGCTGAGGGCTAGTGAATGGCGGCTGCCATGTCCACATCCAAAGGGGTATCCACTGGTCGAACTCTCACTCCGTCTAGAGTGCCTCGACGATTTCCTTTCAGTTAAGGGGTGAGCGGAGCCTGCCTCAGGAAGTTGGTCGACCTGTGCGGTGAGAGTTACCTCCATAGGTTCTTCCTGTAGAACACTTTCCCATCCCAAAGCAGTTTCTGGTCCTTGGCCCAGAGGGGATGGCTGATGGCTGAAACGTACAGCTGATCCATCACCACTTTGAGCTCTGGTGGGCTTGCCCTTGGATGTGGGAAACTCGACCACATAATCCTTAAGATAACCAGGTGCTTGCCTGGTTCTCCTGGTACTACTGGTGGTTGAGGATGAAGCCTTTGTTACTTTAGGCTTAGCTCCTGGACCTTTTCGTTGTTCCAGGACCTTTCCCTCCGCTGCTCTCTCTTCCTTTATCCCTCCTTCCATAGGAGACAATTCCTCCTTCTCCCCCTTCATTCCTTTTCCACCTGTCTTTGGTTCCGTCATCATCCGGCTCGAAGGACCATTGAAAGATTAGTGGAATCTGTGTGGGTAGCTGGACAGGTAGGATGACTGACAGTGAGGGTGAACAGGTGGTCACGGGTCAGGTGACAGAGAAATGGATGAGACTGAGGCAGGAATTCCTTTAACCATAAAGTGGTATATTTACTGGGTAGTGTGGATTCATGGACGCACAGAACTTCTGGATTTGACAGAGTGAAGGAAGAGAAAGCAGCGCGATCAGGCGATAGTGATTTCCTCCTTTTATGGAGTGGAGATCTGTCGGACATTTCCACCTGACCTAATTAAAGCGCCCCTGGCCCAGCTGAGTAAGTGGCAATGAATTAAAGGATTATTCCACCAACTCCATGGGCTTTTTCTACATCTCAATCATCTCAATCAACAGATGCAGGGCGGTGGAGTCAACATCATCGAAGCGGAAGAAAACCTGAAGGCTTTTAAAAAAAGGCTACCGTTATGGAAACGACGAACAGAGAACGATAACTTCGCAAACTTTCCCCTGCTGGACGACTGTGTAAGTAAGATCGAAGATTATCTGGAATCGGAGACATTTCTGTACCCGCGGAACTGAAGCAAGCAATTGCCACGCACTTAGATGAGCTTGCAAAGTCTCTCGACGGATACTTCCCTACAAGAGAGTCATATCCAGCATGGGTGAGACAGCCATTCACGTTTAGTGTTGAGACAACAGATGTCAAGATGAAATGACATGAGAGTGGCACTTGCCAAGGTGAAGCCGCGCATTTCTGAACTGGTCTCTGAAAGGCAACAGCAGAAGTCACACTGATTTGCAGTAAATATTCATTATTATGTTTTTGTTTTTGTGTGAAAATCATGTTTTAATGGTTTTGTTCTTAGAACACTGATGTTGATGCACGGTTCATTTTGTGCACCAGTAAAATATATACCTATGTTTTGAATTTTATTTTTCCAATTAAGAAGGGTTCGGTGAATGCGCATATGAAACTGGTGGGGGTCAGTACCTCCAACAAGGTTAAGAACCACTGCTTTAGAAGCTTCTGATAGGCTAACTGACATCATTTGAGTCAATTGGAGGTGTACCCATGGATGTATTTCAAGGCCTACCTTCATACTCAGTGCCTCTTTGCTTGACATCATGGGAAAATCAAAAGAAATCAGCCAAGACATCAGAAAAAAATTGTACACCTCCACAGGTCTGTTTCATCCTTGGGAGCAATTTCCAAACGCCTGAAGGTACCAAGTTCATCTGTACAAACAATAGTACGCAAGTATAAACACCATGGGACCGCACAGCCGTCATACCGCTCAGGAAGGAGATGCGTTCTGTCTCCTAGAGATGAACATACTTTGGTGCGAAATGTGCAAATCAATCTCAGAACAACAGCAAAGGACCTTGTGAAGATGCTGGAGGAAACAGGTATGAAAGTATCTATATCCACAGTAAAACGAGTCCTATATCGACATAACCTGAAAGGCCGCTCAGCAAGAAAAAGCCACTGCTCCAAAACCGCCATAATAAAGCCAGACTATGGTTTGCAACTGCACATGGGGACAAAGATCTTACTTTTTGAAGACATGTCCTCTTGGCTGATGAAACAAAAATAGAACTGTTTGGCCATAATGACCATTGTTATGTTTGGAGGGAAAAAGGGGAGGCTTGTAAGCCGAAGAACACCATCCTAACCGTGAAGCACGGGGGTTGCAGCATCATGTTGTGGGGGTGCTTTGCTGCAGGAGGGACTGGTGCACTTCACAAAAGAGATGACATTGTGAGGAAGGACAATCATGTGGAAATATTGAAGCAACATCTCAAGACATCATTCAGGAAGTTAAAGCTTGGTTGCAAATGGGTCTTCCAAATGGACAATGACCCCATGCATACTTCCAAAGTTGTGGCAAAATGGCTTAAGAACAACAAAGTCAGGGTATTGGAGTGGCCATCACAAAGCCTTGACCTCAATCCCATAGAACATTTGTGGGCAGAACTGAAAAAGCGTGTGCGAGCAAGGAAGCCTACAAACCTGACTCAGTTACACCAGCTCTGTCAGGAGGAATGGGCCAAACTTCCCCCAACTTATTGTGGGAAGCTTGTGGAAGGCTACCCGAAACATTTGACCCAAGTTCAACAATTTAAAGGCAATGGTACCAAATACTAATTGAGTGTATGTAAACTTCTGACCCACTGGGAACGTGATGAAAGAAATAAAAGCTGAAATAAATAATTTTCTCTACTATTATGCTGACATTTCACATTCTTCAAATAAAGTGGTGATCCTAACTGACCTAGGATTGGGAATATTTACTTGGATTAAGTGTCAGGAATTATGTAAAAGTGAGTTTAAATGTATTTGGCTAAGGTGTATGTAAACTTCCGACTTCAACTGTACATACCCCAACCGGAAGCCATGGATTACAGGCAACACCCGCACTGAGCTAAAGGGTAGAGCTGCCGCTTTCAAGGAGCAGGACTCTATCCCGGACGCTTATAAGAAGTCCTGCTATGCCCTCTGACAAACCATCAAACAGAAAAAGCGTTTACAGGACTGAGATTGGATCATACTACACCGGCTACGACGTCGGATGTGGCAGGGCTTGCAAACTATTACGGACTACAAAGGGAAGCACAGCCGCGAGCTTCCCAGGGACACGAGCGTACCAGACCAGCTAAATAACTTTTATGCTAGCTTTGAGGCAAGCAACACTATAGCATGCATGAGAGCATCAGCTGTTCCGGGCGACTGTGTGATCACGCTCTCCATAGCCGATGTGAGTAAGACCTTCAGGCAGGTCAACATTCACAAGGCCACAGGGCCAGACGGATTACCAGGACGTGTAGAAGCATGCGCTGACCAACTGGCATGCGCTGTCCCCAAGAACAACAAAGTATCCTGCCTAAATGACTACCGACCCGTAGCGCTCACGTCTGTAGCCATGAAGTGCTTTGAAAGGCTGGTCATGGCTCACATCAACACCATTATCCCAGAAACCCTATACCCATTCTAATTTGCATACCGCCCCAACAGATCGACAGATGATGCAATCTCTATTGCACCCCACACTGGCCCACACTGCCCTTTCCCACCTATGTGAAAATGATATTCATTGACTACAGCTCAGCGTTCAACACCATAGTGCCCTCAAAACTCATCACTAAGCTAAGGACCCTGGGACTAAACACCTCCCTCTGCACCTGGATCCTGGACTTCCTGACGGGCTGCCCCCAGTTGGAAAGGGTAGGTAACACATCTGCCATGCTGATCCTCAACACAGGAGCAGCCAGGGGTGCGTGCTCAGTCCCCTCCTGTACTCCCTGTTCACCCATGACTGCATGGCCAAGCACGACTCCAACACCATCATTAAGTTTGCCGATGACACAACAGTGGTCAGAGACCTGGCAGTGTGGTGCCAGGACAACAACCTCTCCCTCAATGTGATCAAGACGAAGGAGATGATTGTGGATTACAGGAAAAGGAGGACTGAGTACACTCCCATTCTCATCGACGGGGCTGTAGTGGAGCAGGTTGAGACCTTAAAGTCCCTTGGTGTCCACATCACCAACAAACTATCATGGCCCAAACACACCAAGACAGACGTGAAGAGGGCACAACAACACCTATTCCCCCTCAGGAGACTGAAAAGATTTGGCATGGGTCCCCAGATCCTCAAAAAGGTCTACAGCTGCACCATCGAGAGCATCCTGACTGGTTGCATCACCGTCTGGTATGGCAACTGCTCGGCCTCCAACCGCAAGACCTCCAACCGCACCGCAAACGCGTACGGCCCAGTACATCACTGGGGCCAAGCTTTCTGCCTAGTCATAGACTGTTGTCTCTGCTACCACACAGCAAACGGTACCTGAGCGCCAAGTCTAGGTCCAAAAGGCTTCTTAACAGCTTCTACCCCCAAGGCATAAGACTCCTGAACAGCTAATCAAATGCCTACCTGGACTATTTGAATTGTCGTCGTCCCCCCCCCCCCCAAACACACATTTTTACACTGCTGCTACTCTGTTTATTATCCATGCATTGTCACTTTACCTCTACCTACATGTACATATTACCTCAATTACCTTGACTAACCTGTGCCCCCGCACATTGACTCAGTACCGGTACCCCCTGTATATAGCCTCGCTACTATTATTTTATTGTTGCCCCTTAATTATAATTTTTTTTGTATTTATTTTTGTATTTTATTTTTTCTTCAGTTTATTTTAGTAAATACTTTCTTAACACTTTTTTTCTTAAAACAGCATTGTTGATTAAGGGCTTGTAAGTAAGTAAGCATTTCACTGTAAGGTTACACATTTTGTATTCTGCGCATGTGAAATACAATTTGATTTGATTTTGAATATCATCAAGGACCTCAGCCACCCGAGCCACGGCCTGTTCACCCAGCTACTATCTAGAAGGCAGAGACGGTACAGGCGCATCAAAGATGGGAGCGAGAGACTGAGAAACAGCTTCTATCTCCAGACCATCAGACTGTTAAACAGTCACCACTAGCCGGCCTCCACCCAGTAACTTACTCTGAACCTTACTCACTGTTCTAGCCGGCTACCACCCGGTACTCCACCCTGCACCTTAGAGACTGCTGGCCTATAGAGTCATTGAACACTGGTGACTTTAATCATGTTTATCGGCAGGTAGCTTGGCAGTTAAGTGTTGTGCCAGTAACCGAAAGGTCGCTGATTCGAATCCCCGAGCCGACTAGATGAAAAATCTGTCGATGTGCCCTTGGAGTTTCTCCCATTCTTCTCTGCAGATCCTGTCATGCTCTGTCAGGTTGGATGGGGAGCGTCGCTGCACAGCTATTTTCAGGTCTCTCCAGAGATATTCAACCGGGTTCAAGTCAGTGCTCTGGCTGGGCCACTCAAGGACATTCAGAGACTTGTCCCGAAGCCACTCCTGCGTTGTCTTGGCTGTACTGTATGCTTAGGGTCAATGTCCTGTTGGAGGGTGAAGCTTTGCCCCAATCTGTGGTCCTGAGTGCTCTGGAGCAGGTTTTCATCAAGGAGCTCTCTGTACTTTGCTCTGTTCATCTTTCCTTCGATCCTGACTAGTCTCCCTGTCCCTGCCACTGAAAAACATCCCCACAGCATGATGCTGCCACCACAATGCTTCACCGTAGGAATGGTGCCAGGTTTCTCATGGTCTGAGTCCTTGATTAAATAGATTGTTTTTCTCACCCATCTAAAGGCTTCCTTCTTTACACACTGTCATTTAAGTTAGTATTGTGGAGTAATCCATCCTCAGTTTTGTCATATCACAACCATGAGAAAACTCTTTAACTCCACAACTCTTTAAAATCTTTAACTCACTGAGCAGTTTCCTTCCCCTCCTGCAACTGAGTTAGGAAGGACGCATCTATCTTTGCACTGACCTGGTGTATTGATACACCATCCAAAGCCTGATTAATAACTTCACCATGCTCAAAGGGATATTCATTGTAAGGTTTTTTTTCTTCTTTTCACCAATCGGTGCCCTTCTTTTCGAGGTGTTGAAGAACCTCCCTGGTCTTTGTGGTTAAATCTGTGCTTAAAATTCACTACTCGATTACGGGACCTTACAATTATCTGTATGTGTGGGGTACAGTATGGGGTAGTCATTGAAAAATCATGTTAACTACTATTATTGAACACGGAATGAGTCCATGTAACTTATTATGCGATTTGTTAAGCACATTTTTACTCCTTAACGTATTTAGGCTTGCCATAACAAAGGAGTTGAATACTTATTGACTCAAGAAATGTCAGCGTTTAATTTGTTATATAGTTCTAAAATGTTCTACAAACTACATTTCATTTTGACATTATGGGGTATTGTGTGTAGATCAGTGGCAAAAAAAATCTCATTTGAATCCATTTTAAATACAGGCTGTAACAACAAATGTGGATAAAGTAAAGGGGTTGGAATACTTTCTGAAAACACTAACTATTTGCATTGAATGCAATGTATTGACTTATACCTTTTTAAAAAAAAAAAGCATCACAGAATGATGTATGTCAGTTGATACCAGGCTGGTTATAGTAGTTTCTGTTTGTGTGTGCTTCCCCTGTGACCATTTTAGAGGTAGGGGAGACTGGGGTAAGTTGAGACATTTTTACATTAAGCATCAAACCGTAAAGAGAAATATAGTGTTCTTTCTATCAAAGATATCTACATACAGTATATTTCAGGAGGTTCTGTATCCCTGGAAACAATCAGAATTCATGTAAACATTAAAGTTTTGAAAACATAACTTGTCCAAAAAAAGTGGTCTGTTGGCACAACTTACCCCGGATATGGGGTAAATTAAGCCGCCCACAAATTTCTGTACTAAATTAAATATTACCACTACCTTTTTAAACCATGTCTATCTTTATTTCCCAAACACAATTCAACACAATCACAATCACTTTTTTGTCTTTTAACCATTTTAAGCATGTTTTAACACAGACTTAACACCGAACAAACACTTTATTTTTTACACTTTGAACATAGGCCAGGACCTGTTGTTACCAGATATCCCAGCAATAATGCCTTGCATGAAAAAATGATATTTGCTCAACTTGCCATTGGCTAAACCATTAGCTCACCTTACCCCATGGCCATTGGCTCAACTTACTCCAAGGCAAACATTTTGACTATATTAGCCCACACAGATACAATGATAAACCTACCATGAAAGTGTAGGACCTCATATTGAAGCTTATGGAGAACCCAACTGATGTATAGAACAATCTTAAAATAATTAACTTTGGTTTAGATTCACTAAACCTGTAACACAATGCATACATTTGACTTGGTGAAAATCTTTTTTTGTTTTAACCTAGCCTGCTTACCACTTTTTCCATGTGGTTTCTTCAGTCTCCATGAAATGATGACCTCTTCCTAAATATTTGGTCAAATAATTAATTTTGTGTATGGTTTCCAACAAACAAGGGTGGCCCAACTTACCCCATTAGCTCAACATACCACACTCCCCTAAATGGATTTAACCATGATTCACCCTGTCTCCCTAGGGACATGCGAGAGATGAGAAACCTACTAAGCAAACTCAGGGAGACCATGCCTTTGCCACTGAAAAACCAAGGTAAGTGGCATTTATACGGTGTGAGTATCACGACTCAGGATAAGACCCAGATGCAGATACAGGAGGCGGATAGTACGATTCTCCGAATATTTATTATAACAAAAGGGACAGGCAGAAGCCAGGTTGAGGGCAGGCAGTGGTTCGTAAAGCAGGTCAGAGTCAGGCAGGTACAGGATGGCAGGCAGGCTCAGGGTCAGGACAGACAGAAAGGTCAGAACCGGGAAGACTAGAAAGCAAAAACTTGAGAACAGGAAAAACGGGAAACATGCTGGTACGACCTAACAAGACGAGACGAACTGGCAATAGACAAACAGAAAATGCAGGTATAAATACGTAGCGGATAATGGGGGAAATGGGAGACACCTGGTGAGGGGTGGAGACAACCACAAGGGCAGTGAAACAGATCAGGGTGTGACAATGAGTGGATTAAATCATAAAAAATACACAACATTGAAGGCACTGCACTGTATTCAGGTTTTGCTGTCTGTGTTCTGTCTAGATGACAGCAGTCTGCTGAATCTCACTCCATACCCGCTGGTCAGGCAGAGGAAGAGGCGGTTCTCTGGGTTCTGCTGCCTAGTGTCCAGCTGAGTGCCTGATAGGTCCTGCAGGTAGCAGCAAGGGAAACACACCAACCCTACCCAACACCTTACACGTTTCCAACATGTTACTGCCATTTAGGAAAGGAACTTTGTTTTATCTTAAGCTGATCAGTCACTTTACTTTTGTATATGATTCGGTGTAGAAAAAGTTATTCAAAGGATAATGATGTTATACATATTTTGCTATTATGTTATTCAAGCCATCTCCCTTTGTAGAAAAGGAGAACCTTTATAGGTCTATAGGCGAGCCCAAACAGATGTGCCAAGCTGATGACATAAGAGATTCAGTTTGTTGGTAGACGGCTTCGCCTAAACTTTGCCTTCAGACATCTTCCTCAGAATGTCATTATATTTATTTCACTGTGCAATGCTTCTTTTGCAGTCTTCCATGAAAAGGAAATCGGTCTCCAACGTACATTTTCCATCAGAAGGGCTTTGCAATGTTACTTATGAAAGCCATTTGTCATTGAATGTAAATAAAATATATAAACAATGGTCAAAATTCTGTTTTGTATGAAACTTTCTTTGAATCATTTTTATTTAGATGATCTGAAGATTTGATGTCTACTGTAAAGTGTTTGCATCTATTTATTTGGTATGTCTTGGCAGAAAGAGTACAGCATGAATATTGCTCAAAGTACTGTTGTAGATTTGTAGTGTATAGATGTTGCGCTATAGATTATTCTATGAATGATAGTATAGGCCATTTTATAATGTGAATAAACTTTTTGTATAGAAATAATAGTTTTTGTCTGGTTTATACAGTGGCTCTGATCTGTAGTATCTTGATGTTTGGATTCAGAGCCAATACGTGATGTCCACTGAGAGGATACACCCATCTAAAAAAAATACTATAGTATACTATGGTATACAGTGGTCTTCAGAAAGTATTCACACCCCTTGACAGCCTGAATTTAAAATTGATTCATTTGAGATTTAATGTCACTGGCCTAGACACAATACCCCATAACGTCAAAGTGTAATCTTGTGAACATTGTTGACAAAAGAAATGACAAATCGATTTTTATCCCACTTTATAACACAACAAAATGTGGAAAAAGTCAAGGGGTGTGAATACTTTCTGAAGGTACTGTAAATATTATATTATTTACTGTAGCATTTTTGCGGACTTTACTGTAGTGTTCAATGTAGTGTTTTTGTGGACTAAAGTCTAGTATACTACAGTATAAAGTATACTGTAGTATTTATAAATACTGTTGTAAAAGAACTGTAGTATATACTATAATTCATGTACTATTTTTGCAGATTACTGTTGTATTTGGGTCTTTCTATAAATAAAGTGGCCAATGTGTAACATCAGGGTAAACATTTCAAAATGGTTTGATATACGTATATTTAAATATGATTTTCTTGCAGCTTCACATGTGAAGTTACAGGAAAAAGAGTCTAGGTAGGCACAATGAGACCATAACTCCTAGCAACAGCAAAACATCAGTGTCACTCAAAATGTCACACGAAACATGTATACTGCTTGTTTCTTTGTCATGGCTAGTAGCCAGGTCTGTTCAACAAGGAATAAACAAGTCGTTTTCACGTTCCCGATTGCTCCGTTTTAACTCAGAAAACATTAGATCAAAATGTACACAAACCGTAATCTTACGTCAGGATTCTTGAGTTAACGTTAACGTGATGTAGGCTAATTATCTTGATCACCTAATTATCTTGACCACCGTAACAACATGGACACCAAAATGTTCTGTCAATCTTCGAGATCAACATTCATTCCCACACTTTGGCTGTTGTTAAATTGTGTGCGGTATCACACAAGATCTTTATCCTTTAGTGAATCAGCTGATGTTGCGAGAAAATGTCCCCATGTAGCTGAACAGCTAGACATCAAACGCGCATCAAACAACTATTATGCAGTAATTATTGAAGAACCCCTTTAATTAAAGACAGTATTGATTTTTGTTTTATTAATCATGTTAAAGCTCCTCTTTATATTAGAAGCATTGGATTTTGCAATCACATACAGTACATTATTTTGGATATGTGTGCCCATAAAAAACTGTTTTCACACCGTAACATAGTGAAATACAAAATGTTACGAGGTTACAGTACACTTCCGAGATCTCCGGACAAAAAAAGAATCTGACAGCAATATCCAGAAATTTCATAGGATCAAGTTCAATGTGTAATTCATTTGTTACATGCTTAGTATATGATATAACAACAAACAACAGTATCATAAATGTAAGGAAGGAAGGTAGTGTTTTATGTCACATGATTTTTGCCAAATCTGTGAAGACTCCAAGCATGAGAAAGGATTTAAATATAGGTTTGCATTCAAAGCATGAATTATATTGAATGTACTGTTGAAGTCGGAAGTTTACATACACCTTAGCCAAATACATTAAAACTCAGTTTTACACAATTCCTGACATTTAATCCTAGTAAAAATTCCCTGTTTTAGGTCAGTTAGGATCACCAGTTTATTTTAAGAATGTGAAATGTCAGAATAATAGTAGAGAGAATGATTTATTTCAGCTTTTATTTCTTTCATCACATTCCCAGTGGGTCAGAAGTTTACATACACTCAATTAGTATTTGCTAGCATTGCCTTTAAATTGTTTAACTTGGGTCAAACGTTTCAAGTAGCCTTCCACAAGCTTCCCTCAATAAGTTGGGTGAATTTTGACCCATTAATCCTGACAGAGCTGGTGTAACTGAATCAGGTTTGTAGGCCTCCTTGCTGTCACACGCCTTTTCAGTTCTGCCCACAATTTTTCTATGGGATTGAGGTCAGGGCTTTGTGATGGCCATTCCAATACCTTGACTTTGTTGTCCATATTTTTATTTTTTTTATTTTTTTTTGCCATTTTGCTACAACTTTGGAAGTATGCTTGGGGTCATTGTCCATTTGGAAGAACCATTTGCAACCAAGCTTTAACTTCCTGACTGATGTCTTGAGATGTTGCTTCAATATATCCACGTAATTTTCTTTCCTCATGATGCCATCTCTTTTGTGAGTGCACCAGTCCCTCCTGCAGCAAAGCACCCCCACAACATGATGCTGCCACCCCTGTCCTTCACGGTTGGGATGGTGTTCTTCGGCTTGCAAGCATCCCCCTTTTTTCTCCAAACATAATGATGGTCATTGTGGCCAAACAGTTCTATTTTTGTTTCATCAGACCAGAGGACATTTCCCCAAAAAGTACTATCTTTGTCCACATGTGCAGTTGCAAACCGTAGTCTGACTTTTTTATGGCGGTTTTGGAGCAGTGGCTTCTTCCTTGCTGAGCGGCCTTTCAGGTTATGTCGATATAGGACTCGTTTTACTGTGGATATAGATACTTTTCTACCTGTTCCCTCCAGCATCTTCACAGGGTCCTTTGCTGTTGTTCTGGGATTGATTTGCACTTTTTGCACCAAGGTACGTTAATCTCTAGGAGACAGAACACATCTCCTTCCTGAGCGGTATGACAGCTGCGTGGTCCCATGGTGTTTATACTTGCGTACTATTGTTTGTACAGATGAACGTGGTACCTTCAGGCGTTTGGAAATTGCTCCAAAGGATGAACCAGACTTGTGGAGGTCTAAAACGCCGACTTCAACTGTATCTATGTTCCCCTTTTGTATGTCAATATATTCACATGACAAAAATTGCAAATGATTAATTAATGACTTTGTAACAGTTCCAAACAGTTGTCCACTACAATAAATGCTCACCCTTACCCTAGTTTATAGAAAGATCCATTTACTGTAGTGTTTTTGCATACTTTAGTATACTGTAGTATTTACTGAGGTGTTTTTGCAGACTGTAGTATACTGTAGTATTTACTGTATTGGTTTTGCAGACAGTAGTATACTGCAGTATTTACTGTAGTGTTTTTGCGGACTGTACTGTAGCATACTTTAGTGTTTACTGTAGTGTTTTTGTAGACATTTCTATAGTATTTACTATAGTAATTTTGTTTTAATATATTTGGCATAGAAGTGGAGGCTTTCTCCTTGATTAAACCTACTGGAGAAATACTAAAAGAGCTCATTTTCGATAGCCTGTAGGTAGGTAGGACTGGGGTCTAAATGGATAGTCCAGAGCTTCTGCTCTTTCTATAACCTGTAGGGAACACAGTATACAGTATGGTCTATACTTGGCACGTAGATTTCTCACTTATGGGTGGCACAAATTAGGATATGGGGGACGGAAATGGGCAGGTATATGCAAATTAAATACTGTATTATTTACTATAGTTAAAAAAACAGTTGTGTATTTGCAGACTGTAGTGTTTTTGCTGACATTACTGTAGTATTTACTTCAGTGTTTTTTGTGTGGATAATACTGTAGTATTTACTATAGTATTCTACAGTATACTACAAAATGCTATAGTAAGTACTACACATTATCAAGGGATATTACAGTGTGTATTTTAGTATTCTACAGTATATTCTACAGTACTGTAGTATTCTATAGTAAAGTGTCATATTTTTTAATGTGGGCAATGATGGAGAGAAATTGTGGATACTTACAGAGCTATAAACTTCATCACAGCATGAAACCCTTTTCATTTTTATCAGGGTTACAGGAATGCAGTGTCTGATTCATGACCTCTCACTTTCGACACTCTTTCTAGGACTATGTTAAAGGGTGGGGTGTCAATAAGGGGGAGAGTTAACCTTTTGCTGCAGTGGACTAAATCAGTCTCACACAAAGTGATTGTTGGTAGTCTTAAACAAATCTACATTGAAACAAAAGTACACACATGGTTATGGGCTTAAAAATATATACAGAGTTAAAATGTATTCAATTTTGAGGTTGCATTCCAATATTACGATTTATATACATCACAGAACACTGAAATATATCAAAACTGTTTGACATAGAAACACCCGATTTTTGTCAACAAAAAATGTGATCCTTAAGAGGTTTTAATAACATTCCACCCATGAGGCCAAAAAGGACGCTTGAAGTCATTGACTGCAGGAAAGGGTTACAAGGAGTTGTAGAGAGGACTTACAGCTGGTGAATATTACCGGAATCTGACATTTCCAGACACTTTTTCCAGTAACAGGACAGGATGGAGGGTTGCGAAAGGAGGGTTTGGAAGACTTGAGATTCAGAACTTTGAACTTTGTGTTGTCATTGCTTAGCCTTCAGTCTTCTTGGTGTATATTCTCGGCTGGGTTCATGGCTGTTACAGGGAGGGGGTTTCCTGTTTAAGAGGTAGGCAAGTCAAATAACCAATCGTTTTCACAGTCCGATTCCCTTGGGAGATCATTTAGGGAGGTATATGAAGTAGTTCCCATCAAGCTATTGAACATAAACATACTCACATGCACACACACTCTTGTAGAGCTCAGGATCTAGTGGCCGAGGAGTCAACACCGTGGTGAGTCAGAATTTGTTTGAATTGTATTGACAATCTGTTTGTTATCTGGAAGGGGACAGTATCTAGAACGCGTAGTTTTGCAAAACTATGGATTATATATGAGGAGGAATTTAACCCTTGATGCCTAAATTCTAATATAGTATCATGAAGATGCAGACTCGAGTCACATGACTTGGACTAGTGCTGAGCAATTAACCAACATTTCTGTTATTTTCATTTTTTAAAGAACGAATTGACAAAATTATTTGAATTCCATATTGTTTTTTTTCTTCTGTGAGCTGGATGCACAGTTTTTGTAGAGATAAATCAGATCAAGCCCCGAACTGTGCGATGCAATAGGGAGTTTTATTTTACAAAAGGCCAATATTGTACATAGTTTAGCTCAGAAAACGTGGCAATTAACAATAATGAGCATAATCCACTGCGTGCCAGTTTACTTGTCCGGTCTGTGTGGAGCAGACATGGAGACGGATAGAAGAGAGAACTTGCAATCGAGAGGGATAGAAAGCAATTGTTTCGCTAGTTATCACTACCTGAAAATACATTATATAAGCGATTGATAGTTGGTATTAATCAGTCATAAAAGTATGCCTTATTTACTTTGAAGAACTAGTAAAATAGTGATTTTGTCAGACAGCATAGGCAGCAGCTCTATGAGATGATGACTTGGAAAGAAATAATGAAGTCATCAAACTAAACAAATATTTTATTCAAATAAAAGAATGTGAATAAATGATGATTAACATGTGATAAGCAGTAATGGGTAGTCACTACCATCATGGGACTTTTATTCATTGTTTATTCTGTTCTTACAGCATTCAACCCACATAATTCAAAGTGCATTTAATGTAAAAAAAAAAGTATAGAAAACGAAAACGGATTATTTTTTAATAATCTAAACGAAACCGAATCGCACTAATTGCTCAGCACTAACTTGCACTCACAAATTTGTCGACTTGGGACTCGACTTGATAGAACATAAAATAACTTGAGACTTGACTTGGACTTGGAGCCTCAAGACTCAAATGACTTGAAATGATCTGGCCTGGTATTGTAACGTTTTGTCACTCATTTTGTGGCACAGCGTTTCTGTGGATTACTCTACACTCAGCCAGAGACAGTAGCCGCAGCATCGCCCTTGCAAAAAAAAACTGCAACAGACTGGCTAGTGAAATGTACACAGCCCTCTTATATGACCCCCCAGGGGTGGGGGAGGGGGCTGGGGGTGCAGATAAAAAAAATGTCCAGGCTACATACATGAATATTAAAGGCACAGTGCACTACTTTTGTAAAACATAAAATTACTTTTTGTGGGGGGGTTCAAGGGGTGCTCTCAGCAGCCCTACTTCCCACAGCTATGCCTTGTACTGTTTATTGTAACACTTACACATTTCTGTTTCATGTTTGATACTATACATTTTTATTTAAAAATGTTCTCTGACTGGGCTTGATGTTTATTGTGCACATGAAGGTTTGCAAGACTCATGAGCTAGAAGTTCTGTTTATTTAATTAATTGTATGGTTTCCTCATAGAACACTCATCTTTATATCTGTGCCACTATAGCGTCTGTGACAGCACCATTGAGGCTCAAACCAACAGGAATCCCTACCAAGTTGACTACTTAAACTACTTTAAAATGGCGGAAGCAGGGTGGAAGCCCTCAATGGCACCGCCCACGCTAAAGCAGCCTTTTGGCCACTAGTGGCCTCTATCATTCTCTATGGGTTTTCTTTGTTCATATTTCCCAGGTTATGTCGGAATTCCGTGTGTCTGTGTCCTATGTCTCTGTCATTGTGGCTATGCTAATAGGAGCGAGTGTGCCTCAGTCCATATAGAAATAAGCTAGTATGTTGAATAACAGAAAATTGTTGTTCCAAGTATGAATTGTGATGAAATGTCATTAATAATAATGAAGTCTAATGTACCAATGTAACAATGGATGTGGAAATTGCCTTTTACATTGTAGAACCAGTTTATTAGTTGTAATTGCCAATTGGGTAATTGTATGGTCCTGGGAGGGGCTAAGTGCTTATATGTACCTGTTTGAGCTCCTGTTAGACACGGTCGATTTGGTTTCTCAAGGGGAGACTGTGCAGTCTTGCCCTCTACCTGTGTCCGTTCAGATAGGACAGGTTAAGCATGATACAGAGGCTATTTCTTTTGGACCCATGTATATTTGGTAAATCTACTTGTATATTTTGTATGATATGAAGTAAATAAATCGACACTCTGAGCACGTCAACCTGCTTTGCATTCTGCTAATGTCACTCCCTTACGACTGCTATAAGGACCCTATTTTACAATTACATCATCAATTACATTTTGTAGACAAAATAATGAAAATGGTTGTCTGGTAGCCTCAATAAATAGACAACGATTTGTAGTTGAACAAATAATTGCATGTATAGATCATTTTTACTTGACTTGAAAAAACTTGTGACTCGACTCGACTTGCTGTTAGAATGCACGACTTGCACTTGACTCGAGACTCGACCCGTTCTACTTGGGACTCGACTTGAGACTCTGATCTTGAGACTTGCTTGTAACTCGAATAATAGTGACTTGGTCCTACCTCTGGTATCATGTGGGATGAAGTGCATGGATTTCATTGAGTGTGCCTGGATGTAAATCCTGCTCAACTATCTATTTCCTCCTCCACTTCCTTATCTTTCTCCATCCAGTTCTTTCAGAAGTGTCCTGACCACAGTGTGAGCTGTTCCTGGACCATCCTTCTCCATGGACCGTACCAACAGTCTCCTGGTACTGCTGCATGTCCTGGGTTCAGTTACGGTCAGCCTGGGCTGCTTCTGTGACCACTACGCCTGGAGCTCATGGTCCACCTGCACCAGAACCTGCAACTACGGGACCCAGGAGCGCCGCAGGTAAAATACACAACTTAGTATGAGCAGAGAGATAGCACAGAACTAAATGGTAACTTTACATGAAGTAAAGTTGAGGGGCTTGCTTTATCTCTGTCCAAGTATTGTTATGGTAGTGGAAGAAGCTGAAATGTTTTACTGTACTATTTAAAGTAAAGTAGTTATGTTTAGTCAAAGTAACATTTTGTAAAATAATTGGTCTGATTACTTTGATATACTACTATATAAACCTGATTACTTTGGATTGTTGGGAACTTAGATCACAAAAATGTATAAACTACAGTTGATGCGTTTGAACACTGAAAGAAGACATACAGATGTAGGATCTTAATTTGAGCCAGTTTTCTACAGCAGGAAAATAATTGTGCAGCAACAGGAAATGGGAATTATTATGTGGTTTGTAATTAATGGACATTTTCTGTAGGGGTTGATACATTTTTCATGGAGGCAAATAATTACATTTTAAGTGGAAATTACAAACTTTAGAATCCTTTTTGAACCTTGAATACAATACAAGTTTGCTTTTTCTGCTGTGCAGGAAAATTCTCTGCAACAAAAGAATAATCAAATTAAGATCCTACATCTGTATGACAATGTGATCTTCTGTCAGAAGATGGGAATAATAGGCAGGATTATGTGCACAACACTCTTAGCAAAGCAACTCTGAATCATTAATGCTGTGGGTTTCAGATAAATAGATAGATTTGCTTTTGTAAAACATTCAGTGTAAATGAAGTTTAGTTTTAGTTCAAATCAAATTTTATTTGTCACATACACATGGTTAGCAGATGTTAATGCAAGTGTAGCGAAATGCTTGTGCTTCTAGTTCTGACAATGCAGTAATATCCAACGAGGAATCTAACCTCACAACGAGTAATCTAACCTAACAACAGTTGAACGACGATGTAATGATTAGAAAGTTTTAGGCTATTTGGGGAGAGAAATATGATGGTGCATCTAGTGATTACATCTTTTTAAGAGTATTTTTGTTGTAGTTGAAGAACTATGTACAATAGGTTCGTATGTAGACCTACTGATAGCTAGTTGTAGTTCTATCTAATAAATAAACTCTTTAGACTAACAGTGAAAAGTATATTTCCTGAAGAAAATGTGGTGTGCTTGCTATCATATTTTAAAGTATGTATGGTTTTTAAATGGTATAGTAGTGATAGTGTCTGCAAGAGTAATGGTGGTGACTGTTTTTATTTTTTATTTAACCTTTATTTAACTAGGCAAACCAGTTAAGAACAAATTATTATTTTACAATGACGCCTACCGCGACCAACCCCTCCCCTAATCTGGACGATGCTGGGCCAATTGTGTGGGACTCCCGGTCACGGCCGGTTGTGTTATAGCCCAGGATCAAACCAGGGTCTGTAGTGACGCCTCTAGCGCTGAGATGCAGTGCCTTAGACCACTGCGTCACTCGGATATTGATTGATTGATTGGTTGGTTGAGATGAATGGGCAGCCTGAACATGTGAAAGTTAGTTTGGTGTCTCTTGCTTGAACGGTTCAAGAGTTACAATTATTGTTGGTGGGTATTACAGTATATGCATATGTATGCACACTGTCATGACGTTGGCTTGATGGGGGAGGTTTATGACCCCCATAAATACCTTTCCCCTTTTCTCTCTCTCTACTTTATAGAGTTGACTCTTGTAAAGCCTTTGTTAACATAGAGAATCTGGTGACATCAAAAGGTGGGAAACGGAACCATATTTCGGTAATCCAACCAGTTGAAAATATGCGTTGGTACTTAATGAATATGATGTCAGATCAGTTGGCGTCTGAGACATGATTACTGATGATAGGACGACATAAACTGTATCTTGGAAAATCTACACATTCTAGTTATCAGATTCACATGGAATTATTGTGCAATTTAAATGTTTAAATATGAAACTATTTGTGAAAAGAAGAAATGTAATTTTAGCTTCTTAAATGAGAGAACAGTTTGTCATAGAGAAACTCTGCTCACTCAGAGGCCCCGCCCAAGTGAACAGACATTGGTTGTAAACTATGAAACACGCCCTTCTTTCACCACAATATAAACCCGTTGACAAAAATTCAACTTCCTGTTCCAAGGACGTGCGGACTTGCGGTCCCCACGTTGAAAGGACAAAGATCACCTACAGAACTAAGCCAACCTCAGCGTGAGCTCTGGTTGAATGACAAGAACCTAACAAAATTAGCATAAAATGTCAATGTGAAGATGACGATCCACACGCCGAAAGGATGAATTTCAACTATACCAGCCAGAACATAGCATGAGCTTAAAAGTATGGCAACTTGATATGAACTTTGAACTCTTATTCACTAAAGAAGTGATACCCTCTCCGCCCGCTAAACGTGGGCTAGGAGAGGACGGACAGAGTATCCATTCTACCATGCTCCAGTTCACCACTAGACATTCTTCAGAGGACAAGAGATCCATGCTGGACCACCCGGCCTTCCATCTACGAACAACCGATCGAAGCGCAGCTCAGAGTAAATATTTATTGCATTTTCCTTTTTCAAATGGCCGGTTATTTAGAATGCATAAAATACTGTATTTACGATAGCATAGCTGCCTACGGCCCGATAGAGACACAAAACCTTTTTGCTCTTCAGTCTTCCCCCTCTTTCACTCAAACCCAACCCCCTCTCTATGTGTAACCAGCCGTCATATCTGTTCCGTCCGCTAGGGACGTTTTCCTTTATGACATAATTTGTAATCAATGTATCATACATTCTGTGTATATGTAATTCTGTGTGATTATTTTGGTATTTAGTAAATAAATAATTAAACCAAATTTTGTATTGCTGTTTCAACTTGTTAGCCAGGGTTCGTGAAGATAACCAAGAATTTACAACTTTCAGATGAGACTGAATAAAGTGACGATTAATAATTGACTGCTACTGATGTAAAAGACTACCAGGTCTTTAAGAGTTTATTCGGAAGATAACAGCTCTATAAACATTATTTCGTTGTGCCCCGACTTTCTAGTTAATTACATTTACATGATTAGCTTAATCAGGTAATATTAATTACAGAGAAATTATTTTATAGAATAGCATGTCATATCACTTAACCCGGCATAGCCAAAGACACAACAACACTTAAGAAGTTATAAATTATAGTGCAGACAAGAGCTAGACCAGCGCTAGCAAGCTATGCCCAGGACCAGAGCTGAATCTGCTAGCTTGTGACATGACTTACTGCATCTGTAATGAAAGCAGTCGATGGGTTACTAAAACAGCTTTACCTCTTGATTAGTAGAAGCGATTCCTGTTATTTTTTCAGATGTGAAATGCAGAGAATTCATACACTATACATTTTTGTCTGTCTTGTTGGGGGAGTGGTCAAAACGGCAGTTGCTTGGAAAAAGTTAGGAAACAATTTTTTTAATGCAGCTACTAATACAGATGTATGGTTAGATTGGTAACAGATATTTTTGTTCTGACGACAGATTTTAATAGCAGAGAAGGAGACATACCCTCTAACTTTTTGTCTAACTTGTTGTGAAATTGGTCAACATTTCAATTGTCTATAAAAAGTTACAGAAAATGTTGCTGATGCAGTTATTAAAACTGCTGTAACATTTGATCCATTCCAGATAATTCTGTTCTGATTTCAGATTTGAATAGCACGGAAGGAGACCAAGATGTCATATCCTCAAACTTTTTGTCTAAGGTTTTGGCAAAGTGGTCAAAGTAGCTGATTTGTAGCACATGTAGGACAGTGTGCATGTGTGTGTGCATGGACTTTGCAGATGTATTTCTCACATGTTCAGCACATAGTATTTGTTATACAGTCCTTCTTTGGCGGGAAGAATTGGCATCTCCTCCTCTTGCTTGCCCCATCTGCAACCTCAGGTGGATCAGGACAAGATTCAGCCCCCTGAACAGCTTTCACAAGCGCTGCAGAGGCTGCTGTGTGGGGGAGGCGCTCCCTTCTTTGAATGTATGGTGTTACAAGTGCCTTTCCCAGCTGCTCCAGGAACACCCTCCTCTTGTTCCGCTTATCAGGCAACCAGGTAGGGTTGATTTTGTTCCATATCACGAAGGAATTGTATGAGGACACATCAATGATGTTATGGAAGATGACCATGGGCCAGCTGGCAGTCATCCTCCTGCAGCTGTAAGTTCCAATCACCTTGTCCAGGTTGTCCACGCCTCTTTTGTTATGGTTATAGTCCAGCATGATGGCTGGCTTCCTGTCCTCACGATCACTGATCTCAGCCATTTTGTGCAGTGTGCTCAGGAGGACCACATTCTTGTTCCTCTTTGGGAGGTAAGACACTAGAGTGGTGGTGGGGTGAAGGCAAACTTTGATGAGAAGGCCTCTCTCTCCCTTGTTCCGAGGAGTGCAGGGGGGAGCTTAGGCTTGTTCTTTCTATCTGTGCCAACCATGGTGGTCTTCCTCTTCAAGAGCTGCTGGCTGAGTTCAATCAGTAGCACACATAATCTAAATTTCTCATTGTGTGTGTGTGTGTGTGTGTGTGTGTGTGTGTGTGTGTGTGTGTGTATCTTTGTGGTTGTTGTGGTGTGTAAATTATTTTATAACTGCCAGGTCAAAAATGACCCTAAGACAATCTTTGTGCCCTGGTGGTGTACAGCTTTCATGGATATATGAACAAAGGCGATGTTTCACTTTTTCTAATGTTGGGGTCATTCTAGGAAAAGTAATCAAATTTCAAGTTGAAGAAAGATAATTTAGGGGGTTTTCTCTGCTGTTAAACACAGTGGCAGGTCATTTTTGACCCTTAAGACAACACAAGGGTTAAACGGTTTAAGAGGAATAGCGTGTTAAATAACAACAATAATAATATTTATAAAAAATCAGAGTATGATGAAGATTTACAGTTTAGCAAGTCCCATCTAATAATAACAAATTCAGAGTTAGCCTACAATTATAAGACTTTTGTATTGGATTTTAAATAGCCTAGTACTTGGGCTTTTAAAAAATATTTTAATGATTAATAGGCTGACACATTGCCTTTAGCTACAAAATAGCTCACCATCATGTATTTCCAGATCCTCCCCTCTCTCCTTCATTCCTTTCTCCAGAAAGCAGAGAGAGGGGCTGTCAACCGTTTTAATTAAATATGTTTTGCTGTGAAAACATGTTACTATCGATGTTCACGAACAGATTTCATTTGGTTTCCCAAATTAAGCAGTGGGTAGCTGCAGGAACAGGGTTGGAGAGACCATGGCATACAGAGTTTGGGTGGAATATCACCTCACATCTGCAAAATAACCGGAGTAGCCTACCGGACATGAGTGAAACGAACCCTGCGGGAAAGTGGCCTCCGTTGCAAAAGGATGACATGTCTTTTTTCTCTTGCCCCTTTTCCAGTACATTTGCTAATGGGCCATTCTAAATCTAAACAAATTGTACATATGAGTAAAGACAAGATTACATTTAAATTGAGAATAGTCTGATGGGTGAAAATATGATCACTTGAGGAGAGAACAACGTGTGCAGCAAGGAACAAAGCACAAGCTGGGTTTTTTTCGACTTTCTCAAATCATCGATAGCCTAGTCATAATGCAGCCCATATATCTTAATTTATAAGGCATTCTATGGTTTGCAACATTCACAACTTAAGTTGCCAAATAACTCTAAATCTAGCATATTGATAGAACCTGTTTCAAATGATGACTTTCACGCTCATCATAGCCACTTCATGTGCGCACTCTCGTTCCGGGAATGGAAAAAAATATTCTTTCTATTTTATTCAGATAAATTAATTAAAATTATTGCTACTATAAAATCATATAATGTAAGATAATGGCAAAGGCACTTATAAGCATTTTTTGTCTGCTAAATTAACAAACCTATAGCATGGTGCATAGCCAGATAACATACAGTGCATTTGGAAAGTATTCAGACCCCTTGACTTTGTCCACATTTTGTTACATTACAGCCCTATTCTAAAATTGATTAAATAAAAAAATGCTCATCAAGCTACACACAATACCCTATAGTGACAAAGCAAAAACTGTTTTTTAGACATTTTTGCAGATGTATTAAAAATAAAAAACAAAGAATACCGAAGAATTCAGACCATTTGATATGAGAATCGAAATTGAGCTCAGCTGCATCCTGTTTCCATCGATCAACCTTGAGATGTTTCTACAACTTGATTGGAATCTACCTGTGGTAAATGTAATTGTTTTGACATGATTTGGAAAGGCACACACCTGTCTATATATACAGTTGAAATCGGAAGTTTACATACACTTAGGTTGGGGTCATTAAAACGTTTTTCAACCACTCCACAAATTTCTTTGTTAACAAGCTATAGTTTTGGCAAGTCGGTTAGGACATCTACTTTGTGCATGACACAAGTCATTTTTCCAACAATTGTTTACAGACAGATTATTTCACTTATAATTCACTGTATCACATTTCCAGTGGGTCAGAAGTTTACATTCACTAAGTTGACTGTGCCTTTAAACCCCTTGGAAAATTCCAGAAAATTATGTCATGGCTTTAGAAGCTTCTGATAGGCTAATTGACATAATTTGAGTTAATTGGAGGTGTACCTGTGGATGTATTTCAAGGCCTACCTTAACTTAAAACTCAGTGCCTCTTTGCTCGACATCATGGGAAAATCAAAAGAAATCAGCCAAAATCTCTGAAAAAAAATTGTAGTCCTCCACAAGTCTGGTTCATCCTTGGGAGCAAATTCCAAATGCCTGAATGTACCATGTTCATCTATACTAACAATCGTACTCTATTATAAACACCATGGGACCACGCAGCCGTCATACCGCTCAGGAAGGAGACTCGTTCTGTCTCCTAGAGATAAACGTACTTTGGTGTGAAAAGTGCAAATAAATCCCAGAACAACAGCAAAGGACCTTGTGAAGATTCTGGAGGAAACAGGTGCAAAAGTATCTATATCCACAGTAAAACGAGTCCTATATCGACATAACCTGAAAGGCCGCTCAGCAAGGAAGAAGCCACTGCTCCAAAACTGCAATAGAAATGCCAGGCTACAGTTTGCAACTGCACATGGGGACAAGATTGTACTTTCTGAGGAAATGTCCTCTGGTCTGATGAAACAAAAATAGAACTGTTTGGCCATAATGACCATCGTTATGTTTGGAGGAAAAAGGGGGACACTTGCAAGCCGAAGAACACCATCCCAACCATGAAGCACGGGGGTGGCAGCATCATGTTGTGGGGGTTCTTTTCTGCTGGAGGGACTGGTGCACTTCACAAAATAGATGGCATCATGAGGAAAGAAAATTATGTAGATATATTGAAGCAACATCTCAAGACATCAGTCAGGAAGTTAAAGCTTGGTCGCAAATGGGTCTTCCAAATGGACAATGGCCAACATTGTGGCAAAATGGCTTAAGAACAACAAAGTCAGGGTATTGGAGTGGCCATCACAAAGCCTTGACCTTAATCCCATAGAACATTTGTGGGCAGAACTGAAAAAGCGTGTGCGAGCAAGGATACCTACAAACCTGACTCAGTTACACCAGCTCTGTCAGGAGGAATGGGCCAAAATTCACCCAACTTATTGTGGGAAGCTTGTGGAAGACTACCCGAAACGTTTGACCCAAGTTAAACAATTTAAAGGCAATGCTACAAAATACTAATTGAGTGTATGTAAACTTCTGACCTGCTGGGAATGTGATGAAAGAAATAAAAGCTGAAATAAATCATTCTCTCTACTATTATTCTGACATTTCACATTCTTCAAATAAACTGGTGATCCTAACTGACTTAAAACAGGGAATTTTTACTGGGATTAAGTGTCAGGAATTGTGAAGGAATTGTGAGTTTAAATGTATTTGGCTAAGGTGTATGTAAACTTCCGACTTCAACTGTACGTGTTCGTGAGAGACTCAAGTTTCCACCGAGTTGTTAAGTTAGTGTGTAGCCCAAACGGTTCAGACACTACAGACAGAAGTTGGCAGATTTACATTTACATTTTAGTCATTTAGCAGACGCTCTTACCCAGAGCGACTTACAGTAGATCAGATGTACAGTAGATCAGTAGATTCAGACAAGTCCTGCAGATCCAGAATGGCGACATCAGGGGATGTAGTGGATTGAGATGCAGCCCATGCAAAGAACCAGATATCTCTAGCTTAAAGTGATTCATTTTTAATGGGGATTTTGGTATTATGTTAACTAGATTTCCGCCGGGCCGCAGACATTGACTATTGTTCTTTTTTTACTATAATAAGTCAGAAGTATGTCAATGATTTAAAGTGGGTTTCTTGCTTCGCAAGCCCCGTAAAGGAAGGATATTTTACTGTATGTAATTTATGATTTATGCATATCATTTTGAGGTCAGTTGGCCAAAAGCTCCTTTTGCATTTACTCAGTGTCTTTATGACTATCTCAGTTTCAAACAAAACTCTTTTGAAATATAATATAATACGACTTTCTGTGATTTCACAATTCCCTCCTCTGCAGGAGTATCCAATATGATGACTATTACTGGAAGAATAGTTGTGAGCAGCTGTGTCAGAAGCATGAGAGTCGGGCATGTAATGTCCAGGCCTGCTTCATCCACTGTCAACTCACTGATTGGGCCAACTGGTCCGGGTGCTCCCCGTGTGCCAAAAAACAGGCAAGTGAAAGAATATACACACACAGAGACACACATACAGAAATACACGCACACACTTCCACCGTCTGTCTCTGACTAGTTTTCTGATTTTGTAGTTAAGGACTCGGTCACTGCTAAGGCCTTCCCAGTTTGGAGGTGTGGAGTGCGATGCTGTTCTGACAGAAGACAGAGCGTGTTACCCATCAACAGAGTGCAAGATGGAAACACTCAACTGCAAAGAGTTTCAGTGTGGCAATGGTAAACAGTCATATATTCACCTACTACATATACAGTATAGACAAAATACTGCATGTGCACATTTAAACAAAACTCTGCTCATGTACATTTCCCCTTGTCGCAGGTCGCTGTATCAGCTCCGAACTAACATGCAATAAACAGAATGACTGTGGGGACAACTCAGACGAGAAGGACTGTGATGAATTCAAAATAGTGTGTCCTGTTGAGAAGAGAGTGGTCCCTGGAGCTGACCTCATAGGAAACGGGTAGGTTAAGGTCAAAGGCCAGCATAAGACATTGCCTGGAGCAGTGGTCAATCTCATAGTAGATGTTTAGCAGTAGTCAGTGAATACAGAGCAGGACTGCTTCATGTAATTTCTTGATACGTATCCTGTGATTTTAAGAAAAGTAATGTAACTTCAGGGTTAATGCTGCTGGCTTGTGTTACTTTCCTGTTTCAGGTTTGATGCCATGGCAGAGGAATTGAGGGGGGCGGTACTGGATAACATGTTCATGGGGGACACCTGCAACCTGAACAAGAGCAGAGGCAACTACAGGCTGTACTACCGCGTCCCAGCCAATGTAGAAAGCTTTGAGATCAAGGTACAGTACTACTGCATAGAGATCTCATCTTATTCTATTTCCCCATGTTTGACTGGTCTGGGATCAGTTCTAGTTGTGGTTCTGCTTCCACAGGTCGAGATCCCAGATGACTTTAAACAGGAACCCCAGCCAGTCTTCAGTGAGACCGTCAACCTGGCCTCCCCACCAGTCTCGGCCAGCAGTAGTACCTCCAGTGGTGACTCTAGTTTAATCTGGTTCCCGATCTTCTTCTTTGGTTCCAGAAACCACCACCAATCCAACACACGCAACTTCAAGCAGGCTATTTCAGCTTCAAAGAAGACGGCAAGCTGCATCTACAGTATATGCACTCTCACATATTCACAATCACTTACATGCATGCAATCACACACACAAAAATAAACACCCTGATCACAGTATTACAATGTAGTGGCAGACCTTGAAGTAGAGGTTTTCCTCAATCACAGATCTAAGATCACATTACCATACCCTCTATCCAAGCAGTATGACTGGCATTTACTGTGAGGCAGGCATACAATCACTGCGAGTCAAAGCTGGGAAAGTAACACTGACGTTATGATCATGTAATCTCACCCTATCCTGCAGGACTCCCAGTTCTTCCGAGTGCACCAGGTGTTACCTGTATCCAGATTCAGGATGAAGGATTCAGACCTGTACCTGACAGAGCCCTTCTTACAGTTTCTGACCAGCCTGCCTCTGGAGTACAACTACGCCCTCTACAGGGAGATCTTCAAGCACTTTGGGACCCACTACTTTGGCTCCGGGACCTTAGGGGGACACTATGATCTGCTTTACCAGTACAGCAGACTGGAGCTTAAGAACAGTGGTACGAGAGCACAACCTTGTAGTCAAAAGGAGGTACAATACCCACTGCTAGTGCATTGTTCTCTCTGATTTCATAAATTGTTAATTATTTTGTGTTTCATTGTCACAGGTTTAACAGAAGAGCATACCAAAGGATGCCTAAAGTCTGAGTCGAGCATGGTTATAATAATATACTCGCGAAGATCAAATGTTGTAAGATGCTCCGACAATACAATGACTGAAAAACATGAAGGTTGGTTTTTCTAATTACCGTTACATACAAATTGAACATTCAAGATAGACCACCTTGCTCTAGTCGTCTTGACTTTTCACTTGTTCGGTTTCATTAAGTATCTCTCTCAATAGTTTTGTTGAGAACTGGCTTTTCACCATTTACTGTTACTTCTGTGTTGGTCAGGCTCTTTCGTGCAGTCGTCAGAAAAGTCTTTCTCCATGGTGCGTGGAGGCAGGACCGGAGAGGCTGCAGCCCTGGCCTGGGAGAAGAAAGGGGCTGCCCCTGACAGCACCACTTATACGAACTGGGCCAAATCACTCATAGACAACCCTGCTGTTGTGGAATATGAGGTCAGAACTCCCTCCATGGAATATAATGAAATAGGATGGAAACAATGAATCCAGTTAATTCATTGATTGTTTATGATTAGTTGTGATATAGTGAATCCATACCATCTTTTTGAGATACTTTCTGTTTATGACAGCTCTTTCCTAAGACATAAAACAGGTCACTTCCTGTGAGAAATTAGTCTCCTTCCTATCTGTCTCCAGCTGTTGCCCATCATCAACCTGGTCAAGGGGATCCCATGTGCTGCCACTAAAAGAAGGCACTTGACCAGAGCTCTGGTGGAGTACCTGGAGGACTTTGACTCCTGCAAGTGTGCCCCCTGCCCTAACAATGCCCGTGCTGTCCTCTCTGGCACAGACTGTCAGTGCATCTGCCAGACGGGCACCTACGGGCCCAACTGTGAGCAACGGGCGAAAGACTACACCTCAGGTACACAGCAGCACCCACTCACTCACTGATATACACATTTTTATACAGGATGAGGATTATTTATAGTCCCTGTTGTGTATTGCACAGTCATTTGACAGTGCTCAGTATGTTTGACTGACACCAGACACTGCTGAATGTGGTTGGACTCCTGGTGATTAGTACACACCAAACAGTGCTGAATGTGGTTTGGCTTCTGGTCTGTAAACACCAGGCAGGTCTGAGTGTGGTTTGCTGTGTGGTTTCCTCAGAGGCAGTAGATGGTTACTGGAGCTGCTGGGGGACATGGAGTGCCTGTGATGCATCCATGAAGAGACATCGTACCAGAGAGTGCAACAACCCCGCTCCCCTGAGGGGGGGCAAACTCTGCCAGGGACCGGCCAGACAGGAGGAGGGATGCTTCATCTCCATCTTCCAAGAGTAAGAGAGACTGACATGTTTAAGCCTTGAGACAAATGAGACATGGATTGTGTATTTGTGCCATTCATAGGGAGAATGGGCAAGACAAAAGATTTAATAAGTTCCTTTGAACGGGGTATAGACGTGAGCTGCCCAGTGACGCGAACCTACCAGACGAGCTAAATGCCTTTTATGCTCGCTTAGAGGCAAGCAACACGGAAGCATGCACGAGAGCTGGATGACTGTGTGATAACGCTCTTGGTAGCCGATATGAACGCTCTTGGTAGCCGATGTGAACAAAACCTTTAAACAGGTCAACATTCACAAAGGCGCTGGGCCAGACGGATTACCAGGCCATGTACTAAAATCATGCGCGGACCAACTGTCAGGTGTCTTCACTGACATTTTCAACTTCTCCCTGACTGAGTCTGTAATACCTACATGTTTCAAGCAGACCACCAAAGTCCCTGTGCCCGAGAAAGCGAAGGTAACCTGCCTAAATGATTATCGCCCAATGGCACTCACGTCGGTAGCCATGAAGTGTCTTCGAAAGGCTGGTCATGGCGCACATCAACAGCATCCTCCCGGACACCCTAGACCCACTCCAATTCGCATACCGCCCCAACAGATCCACAGATGATGCAGCCTCAATCGTACTCCACACTGCCCTTTCTCACCGGGACAAAAGGAACACCTATGTGAGAATACTGTTCATTGACTACAGCTCAGCGTTCAACACCATAGTGCCCACGAAGCTCATCACTAAGCTAAGGACTCTGGGACTAAACACCTCCCGATGCAACTGGATTCTGTACTTCCTGACGGGCGGTAAGAGTATGCAACAACACATCTGCCACGCTGATCCTTAACACTGGGGCTCCTCAGGGGTGTGTACTTAGTCCCCTCCTGTATTCCCTGTTCACCCACGACTGCGTGACCAAACACGACTCCAACACCATCATTAAGTTTGCTGACGACACAACAGTGATAGGCCTGATCACCGACAATGATGAGACAGCCTATAGGGAGGAGGTCAGAGAACTGGTGGTGTTGTGCCAGGACAACAACCTCTCCCTCAATGTGAGCAAGACAAAGAAGCTGATTGTGGACTACAGGAAAAGGCGGGCCGAACAGGCCCCCATTAACATCGACGGGGCTGTAGTGGAGCGGGTCGAGAGTTTCAAGTTCCTTGCTGTCCACATCACCAATGAACTATCATGGTCCAAACATACCAAGACAGTCGTGAAGAAGGCACAACAAAACCTTTTCCCCATCAGGAGACTGAAAAGATTTGGCATGGGTGCCCAGATCCTCAAAACGTTCTACAGCTGCACCATCGAGAGCATCCTGACCGGTTGCATCACCGCCTGGTATGGCAACTGCTCGGCATCTGACGATTAGGAGCTACAGAGGGTAGTGCGAACGGCCCAATACATCACTGGGGCCAAGCTTCCTGCCATCCAGGACCTATATAATAGGCGGTGTCAGAGGAAAGCCCATAAAATTGTCAGAGACTCCAGTCACCCAAGTTATAAACTGTTTTCTCTGCTACCACACGGCAAGCGGTACCGGAACGCCAAGTTTAGGACCAAAAGGCTCCTCAACAGCTTTTACCCCCAGGCCATAAGACTGCTGAACAATTCATAAAACCACCACCGGACAATTTACATTGACCCACCCCCCTCCCTTTTGTACACTCACTGTTTGTTTGTTACCTATGCATAGTCACTTCGCCCCCACCTACATGTACAGATTACCTCAACTAGCCTGTTCCCCTGCACACTGACTCGGTACCAGTGCCCCCTGTATATAGCCTCATTATTGTTATTCTTATTGTGTTACTTTTATTATTACTTTTTATTTTAGTCTACTTGGTAAATATTTTCTTCTTGAACTGCACTGTTAGTTAAGGGCTTGTAAGTAAGCATTTCACGGTAAAGTCTACAGTTGTTTGATTTGGTAGTAGAACTGCAACGCTGCTGGGTATTTCACGCTCAACAGTTTCCCGTGTGTATCAAAATTATCCACCACCCAAAGGACATCCAGCCAACTTGACACCTGTGGGAAGCATTGGAGTCAACATGGACCAGCATCCCCGTGGAATGCTTTCGACAACTTGTAGAATCCATGCCCCGACGAATTGAGGCTGTTCTGAGGGAAAAAAGGCAGGGTGCAACTCAATATTAGAAAGGTGTTCCTAATGTTTGGTATACCCAGTGTATATTGAAAGCAGGTGTGGTTCCAGTGTTCATTAATACACTTTATGTTAGTGTTTCCTTTATTTTGGCAGTTACCTGTACATACCACACCAGTAAAATAGAATCAATCAGGAAGAGTGTTGGTCTTCTAGTTAAAAACGTACTGTTGATTTATATACCTGAGTGCGTTTCTGATTTTCTGTTGGTGTGTCTTTTCTCCGCAGGCAAAATGTATGTGTTAATGATGAGGACTTTGCCACAGAGGGGCGGGCGGAGGGCTTGCCTCCCGGCGTGGAGGGCTGTCCAAGACCCAAGCGTCCTGCCAACAGTCACCTCAGGGTAGACACAAGCTAACAACACTAACTGCTAACAAAGCTAACAGAGACAGAGCTCACTAAGATCTCTGAAAGAGTGATATTTCCGAAGGCTCTGGGCCAGCTCTCAATGATGTCACAGTCTTGGTGACCTTTACCTGTTTATACCCTTATTAGCATCTTCTTCTTTTTCTTCATTTAGTCTCTCTCTCTCAGGGGCTTTATTGGCATGGTAAACAATTACATTGTTTATTTCACTTTCTTTGGCAATCATAAATTAACAGTAAACATTACACACACAAACATTTTCAAAGAAATGTTTGACATGTTATATTGTTAACTACAGTGTTGTAACAATGTGCAAATAGCTTTTCTTAGTTTTGGGTCAGTCACAGTGGTCAGATATATCTGCCACTGTGTACTCTCTGTTTAGGGACAACCTGTCCCAGACCTGTTGTCCCAGACCTGCTGGAACCCTGACCTATTCACCGGACGTGCTACCTGTCCCAGACCTGCTGTTTTCAACTCTCTAGAGACAGCAGGAGCGGTAGAGATAAATCTCAAAGATCGGCTATGAAAAAGCCAACTGACACTTACTCTTGTGTTACTAACTTGTTGCACCCTCGACAACTACTATGATTATTATTATTTGACAATGCTGGTAATTTATGAACATTTGAACATCTTGGCCATGTGCTGTTATAATCTCCACCCGGCACAGCCAGAAGAGGACTGGCCACCCCTCATAGCCTGGTTCCTCTCTAGGTTTCTTCCTAGGTTTTGGCCTTTCTAGGGAGTTTTTCCTAGCCACCGTGCTTCTACACCTGCATTGCTTGCTGTTTGGGGTTTTAGGCTGGTTTTCTGTACAGCACTTTGAGATATCAGCTGATGTAAGAAGGGCTATATAAATAAATGTGATTTGATTTGATTTGAGATGGCATTCCAATGTTTTCAGTTTTTGGAATGAATTCTTTCCCTCATGATTTGGTTGGGTCTAATTATCCTGGGGCTCTGTGGTATCTGTTTGGATTTTTTAACAGAGCCCCAGAACCAGCTGGCTGAGGGGCCTCTTCTCTAGGTTCATCTCTCTGCAGGTTAGGGCTTTATGATGGAAGGTTTGGTCTCTCTCTCTATCTTCTCAATGTCAGAAAGATAAGCGTTACTATGAGTTTGGCGACATGGAGGAGTTCCTGTGCTTCACAGGGTTTGAAATGGAAGGTTACCAGTTCATCAACTGTCGCCCTGACGGTACCTGGACCCCGCCCACAGGGATGTGCATCAGTAAGTCTGTCCTCTTAGGAACAATCCCTGCATAGAATGCGGACAGAATGCATAACACTCTGTCCATACCAAACCTCTTTTGTATGGACAGACTTTGGAATCCATGTTTTGCCAATACAATAGCATAATTTAAAACATTTAAAAATCATGTCAAACCAGTCTTGTTGAGTATATTGTCCTCCATCTTAGGGAAGGTGTGCTCCCCGCCTGCCGTGCCTGAGGGTATGACTCTGTACCCCTCCAAGAAGGAGTACAATGTGGACCACTCCGTGGGACTTGAATGCACGGAGAGAGGCATGGTTCCGTCCGAACAGGGCTTCTACACCTGTGCCAAGAGTCTAACCTGGGAGCCTCCACTTCCTAAAGACCTGCACTGCAAAATAGGTAGTCTGTCTCAAAGGGACTTTGAAGAAACATTAGGGGGATGTTGGTGGAAAGTTGGCGTCCTTTTAAAGTCCTCATAGAGTTTTTCGCAATCAAGTGGAGATCACATGATTGACAATATAATTAAATTACGTAATTGGATGTTTGTCCTGTCAATGTGTCTGTCCAGATAAGCCATTTGTTCCGGACAATCAATGTGGGAGAGGAGAGTGGCACGTTGGATCCAAATGTATCTGCGTGGCACGTGAGACATGCCTGTGAGCACTTTTACCTATCAATCATAATTAAGTCATGAACAATTCAATATTAATGGACTTTTAATTGCCTTTTAACGATAGCTAATCACATGCATCTGAAGGCCACCATAATAATTTGGTTCCCGAATCAGTCTGTTCATCTAGATTTGTCCTCTTCTTGGATTGACTAATGATTTCCATGTCTGTGTGTGCTCCACCTGTGTGTGTGTATTGCAGCCCATACAAAACTGAGTTCTGCATCTTCAATGCTGAAGTTGGCAGGGGTGTGATGATGTCTTACTGTGGTTTCCACTCGGGCCGTTGCCATGGTGACCAGCTCTTCTTCATGAATGTGGGCCCGTGTGACGAGGATGTGGTCAGCCTGGACTGGGCCAAGTTCAGGGTCAGCATGGCTGCCAAGAGCTCAGTCCAGGAGCCCTGCGACTCTGACACCTGCTACGAGTGGGAGAGCTGCACCGGTATGACTGACTGACCACAGATTCCCCCTCAGATTTAGATAGCACTTGACCACTTCAGCTGAAATAACCTAATCTGCAAAAAGTTAACTAGTTTACATGCAATACAATTAATTATGTTTCAAGGATGAATGTGTCAATAGGGTTTCAACATAGCAAAATCATTGAATATACCTGTGCTCTTTCCCTTTTGTCTTTGTGCAATCAGAGTCCAAACAATGTCTGTGTAAAGTTCCCCGGGACTGTCCTAAGGAGGGAGAACACATGTTCTGTGTGAAGCTGCTGAAGACCCAGAGCAAGAGGAGTGTGAATCTGTGTTTCATGGCTGCCATCAAATGTAGAAAAATGGAGTTTGAGATTCTCAACGAAGGCCTGTGTGAAGAGTCCACATAACCAGGTCATAGTGTAGCTTTCCTCTTCCTGTATTCTATCACCCTCTCCATTATATCATGCAGCACAATTTAACTGTAAAGACTGACGTTCTGAAGGAGCTGATTTTTGTCCCGTTTCAATTGCAGCTTTGTTCAACTTAATTTGTTAAAAATCTAGCTTGAAGTTAACTTCTTTGCAGGTTATTTTGTACCTGTATGTCTTTTTTTATGTCCTTTTATGACTATTTGCTTATGTGTTGTTATGAAATAAAATATATTTTGGCAAAATGTGGTGTTGAAATGAAATTAACAAAAACAAATATTTTTTATCCAATATTTTATTTACAACAACTTGCAACTACATGTAACTGCCAAAATAAAGGATACACCAACATAGTGTCTTAATAGTGTCACGTGTGTTCCCTCTCCGGCCTCTAGGTCACCAGGCTGCTCGTTAGGGCACCAGGGTTACGTGCATAATGACACTCACCTGGACTCATCACCTCCTTGATTACCTGCCCTTTATATGTCACTCCCTGAACTCCCTTTGGTTTCTTCCCCCAGTCGTCATTGTTGCTGTTTCATGTCGGTGCGCTCTTTGTGGTTCTTGTTTTCATTTATTTTATTAACTGTATTCACTCCCTGAACTTGCTTCCCGACTCTCAGCATACATCGTTACAAATAGGGTGTTGGGCCACCAGAACAGCTTCAATGCGCATTAACATAGGTTCTGGAACTCTATTGGAGGGGCACCATTCTTCAATGAGAAATTCCAAATTATTTGGTGTTTTGTAGATGGTGGTGGAAAACCCTGTCTCAGGGACCGCTCCAGAATCTCCGTAAAATGGGCATGATACACTAGCACAGGATGCCGTGCGGTGAAACACTGCTTCCCATTCATTTCAATGGAAGGAAAGCAATGAGAAGCAGGGACCTGTGGGCGGTGCGGTGAAAAATATAAATTTTTCTCAACTTTATGCAAATCACCAGCGGCGACCGCTGGGCAATGACCAATCATATCGAGTGGTTCCCATAACGAATTTGACCCTATGCGACCCAAGGCTGGAGACTTTCTTCAGCAAAGATGGCTGACAAAAATACTAGGATGGAATCAAATGTAAGTGATTATAACGTCATAACGAATCATACGAAAAATGTACAGTTGACAGGAATATGTTAATGTAGAGACAAACGATTATGCATATTTTTTTCTCATGAAGTTACATTTACAAAAATCGCGATTTAGCAAGCTAGCTGACTTGCTAACATTAACCAACTAGCTGGCTAGCTTTATGGGTATTGTTTTAGGAAATCCTGAAACAACCAGCAAACCAGGCTTTCGTCTTGTGACAGTGGATGTAAAGAATCTAGCTAGCTAAAGCATTTACTGCAAATTGAATGTACAATTTTGTAAGCTTGCCTTGCAGATATTTGCCATGCAATGCAGATAGATTAAATAACATAGCTTGCTATGTTTTTGCTTATTGTGCAGTGGAGGATAAAAATGCCTGTATGCCTATGGATGTGTAGCTAGCTATCTAGCCGATCTGTGTATGGACCCAAACGTTTGGTATACGTATTAGTTCAGAACCTAGCAATGAACGTCAGCTTTCATAGCCAGATGTATCAACTTCAAAACAGTCTGAATGACATTAATGAAGCCTATGGATTGAGTAGAATATAATATGACTTTGTGCCAAGGATGCAAGTCACATATACATGTAGTTATTACTATGCATGAGATCTGCACATTGTAGCCTGTACATTTAATATATTCAATGATCATGTACTCTACCTTGGCAAATAAAGGTGCAGTTAACTTGTTATGGATAGGCGGCAGTATTTTCACGGCCGGATAAAAAACGTACCCGATTTAATCTGGTTATTACTCCTGCCCAGATACTAGAATATGCATATAATTAGTAGCTTTGGATAGAAAACACTCCAAAGTTTATAAAACTGTTTGAATGGTGTCTGTGAGTATAACATAACTCAAATGGCAGGCCAAAACCTGAGAAGATTCTGTACAGGAAGTACCCTGTCTGACCATTTCTTGGCCTTCTTTGTCATCTCTATCCAAAACAGAGGATCTCTGCTGTAATGTGACACTTTCTAAGGCTCCCATAGGCTCTCAGAAGGCGCCAGAACGTTGAATGATGACTTTACAGCCCCTGCCTGAAAAACAGTAGCGCATTTGGATAGTGGTCGATCTGAGAACAATAAGACGGGCGCGTGCGTGCACGTGAAGAGTCCATTTAGCATTTTCAGTCTTTGAACGAAAACAACCACTCCCGGTCGGAATATTATCAGTATTTTACGAGAAAAATCGCGTAAAAATTGATTTTTTAAACAGCGTTTGACATGCTTCGAAGTACGGTAATGGAATATTTTGAAATGTTTTGTCACGATACGCGTCCGCGCGTCACCCTTCGTTACCCTTCGGATAGTGTCTTCAACGCACGAACAAAACGCCGCTATTTGGATATAACTATTTATTATTTGGAACCAAACCAACATTTGTTGTTGAAGTAGAAGTCCTGGGAGTGCATTCTGACGAAGAACAGGAAAGGTAATCCAATTTTTCTTATAGTAAATCTGAGTTTGGTGAGTACCAAACTTGGTGGGTGTCAAAATAGCTAGCCTGTGATGGCCGGGCTATCTACTCAGAATATTGCAAAATGTGCTTTCACCGAAAAGCTATTTTAAAATCGGACACCGCGATTTTATAAAGGAGTTCTGTATCTATAATTCTTAAAATAATTGTTATGTTTTTTGTGAACGTTTATCGTGAGTAATTTAGTAAATTCACCGGAAGTGTTCGGTGGGAATGCTAGTTCTGAACGTCACATGCTAATGTAAAAGCTGTTTTTTGATATAAATATGAACTTGATTGAACAAAACATGCATGTATTGTATAACATAATGTCCTAGGAGTGTCATCTGATGAAGATCATCAAAGGTTAGTGCTGCATTTAGCTGTGGTTTTGTTTTTTGTGACATTATATGCTAGCTTGAAAAATGGGTGTCTGATTATTTCTGGCTGGGTACTCTCCTGACATAATCTAATGTTTTGCTTTCGTTGTAAGGCCTTTTTGAAATCGGACAGTGTGGTTAGATAAAGGAGAGTCTTGTCTTTAAAATGGTGTGAAATAGTCATATGTTTGAAAAATTGAAGTTTTCGGATTTTCGAGGAGTTTGTATTTCGCGCCACGCCCTATCATTGGATATTGGAGCGGTGTTCCGCTAGCGGAACGCCTAGATGTAAGAGGTAAGGTATGAATGTCTACTCACAGACACCATTCAAACCGTTTTAGAAACTTCAGAGTGTTTTCTATCCAAATCTACTAATAATATGCATATTCTAGTTTCTGGGCCAGAGTAGTAACCTGTTTAAATTGGGTACGTTTTTCATCCGGCCGTGAAAATACTGCCCCCTAGCCCAGACAGGTTAACCTTTGAGTACCTACTCCTGCATTACATTGTTACTCTGGTCCAGCTCTGGTTATCAATGCACTATGCAACAGAGTGCACTGACAACCAGTGGTCCTCTATGCAGGATTACTCAATCTTACTGCCCACAAGGTATTCATCTCTGGGTCTCTAGATACTCATGGATCATTTAGTAAACATTACCAGGACAAAACCAGTCCTAAGGGCTGACAGGGCTCCACATCATGTGTGGACATAGAAACACCAAAACACTGAGGCGCCGTTATCCTGCAGACAAACACTGTCAGCCCCAATATTCTGATATGCGTCTCAAGTCTGAGTTTATTTTAACTGGAGCTAAGGTGTGCTTAGACTCAGCGTATGTGGTGACAGGTCAAGTACCTGAGGATACCTGAGGCCCCGCCTACCTGAGGATCTGTCTCGGTGTATCCACCATCTGAAGCCTAAATAATAAATCCACCATGCTCAAAGGAATATTCAGCATCTGCTTTTTATCTACACTGCTCAAAAAAAGAAAGGGAACAGTTAAACAACACAATGTAACTCCAAGTCAATCACACTTCTGTGAAATCAAACTGTCCACTTAGGAAGCAACACTGATTGACAATAAATTTCACATGCTGTTGTGCAAATGGAATAGACAACAGGTGGAAATTATAGGCAATAAGCAAGACACCCTCAATAAAGGAGTGGTTCTGCAGGTGGAGACCACAGACCACTTCTCAGTTCCTATGCTTCCTGGCTGATGTTTTGGTCACTTTTGAATGCTGGCGGTGCTTTCACTCTAGTGGTAGCATGAGACGGAGTCTACAACCCACACAAGTGGCTCAGGTAGTGCAGCTCATCCAGGATGGCACATCAATGCGAGCTGTGGCAAGAAGGTTTGCTGTGTCTGTCAGCGTAGTGTCCAGAGCATGGAGGCGCTACCAGGAGACAGGCCAGTACATCAGGAGACGTGGAGGAGGCCGTAGGAGGGCAACAACCCAGCAGCAGGACCGCTACCTCCGCCTTTGTGCAAGGAGGAGCAGGAGAAGCACTGCCAGAGCCCTGCAAAATGACCTCCAGCAGGCCACAAATGTGCATGTGTCTGCTCAAACGGTCAGAAAAAGACTCCATGAGGGTGGTATGAGGGCCTGACGTCCACAGGTGGGGGTTGTGCTTACAGCCCAACACCGTGCAGGACGTTTGGCATTTGCCAGAGAACACCAAGATTAGCAAATTCACCACTGGCGCCCTGTGCTCTTCACAGATGAAAGCAGGTTCACACTGAGCACGTGACAGACGTGAGAGAGTCTGGAGACGCCGTGGAGAACGTTCTGCTGCCTACAACATCCTCCAGCATGGCCGGTTGGGTGGTGGGTCAGTCAAGGTGTGGGGTGGCATTTCTTTGGGGGGCCGCACAGCCCTCCATGTGCTCGCCAGAGGTAGCCTGACTGCCAATTAGGTACTGAGATGAGATCCTCAGACCCCTTGTGAGACCATATGCTGGTGCGGTTGGCCCTGGGTTCCTCCTAATGCAAGACAATGCTAGACCTCATGTGGCTGGAGTGTGTCAGCAGTTCCTGCAAGAGGAAGGCATTGATGCTATGGACTGGCCCGCGCGTTCCCCAGACCTGAATCCAATTGAGCACATCTGGGACATCATGTCTCGCTCCATCCACCAACGCCACGTTGCACCACAGACTGCCCAGGAGTTGGCGGATGCTTTAGTCCAGGTCTGGGAGGAGATCCCTCAGGAGACCATCCGCCACCTCATCAGGAGCATGCCCAGGCATTGTAGGGAGGTCATACAGGCACGTGGAGGCCACACACACTACTGAGCCTCATTTTGACTTGTTTTAAGGACATTACATCAAAGTTGGATCAGCCTGTAGTGTGGTTTTCCACTTTAATTTTGAGTGTGACTCCAAATCCAGACCTCCATGGGTTGATAAATTGGATTTCCATTGATTATTTTTGTGTGATTTTGTTGGCAGCACATTCAACTATGTAAAGAAAAAGTATTTAATAAGATTATTTCTTTCATTCAGATCTAGGATGTGTTGTTTAAGTGTTCCCTTTATTTTTTCCTACCAATAGGTGCCCTTCTTTGTGAGGCATTAAAAAACCTCCCTGGTCTTTGTGGTTTAATCTGTGCTTGAAATTCAATACTCATTTGAGGGACCTTACAGATAATTGTGTGTGTGGGATACAGATGAGGTAGTCATTTGAAAATCATGTTAACCACTATTATTGAACTAATGTAACTTGTTAAGCGGACATTTACTCCTGAACCTATTTAGGATAGATATAACAAAGGGGTTAAACTCTTATTGACTCAAGACATTTCAGCTTAAAAAAAATATATATATTTGAAAAAAAATCTAAAAACAATATTCCACTTTGACATTATGGGTTATTGTGTGAAGATCAGTGACACTAACTCTCATTTTAAATTTCAGGCTGTAACACAAAATGTGGATAAAGTCAAGTGGTGTGAATACTTTCTGAAGGTACTAGAGGTCGACCGATTATGATTTTTCAACGCCAATACCGATTATTGGAGGGCCAAAAAACCCGATACCGATTAATCGGCCGATTTGTTTTTAAAATGTTTCATTTATTTGTAATAATGACAATTACAACAATACTGAATGAACACTTATTTTAACTTAATATAATACATCAATAAAATCAATTTAGTCTCCAATAAATAATGAAACGTTCAATTTGGTTTAAATAATGCAAAAACAAAGTGTTGGAGAAGAAAGTAAAAGTGCAATATGTGCCATGTAAAAAAGCTAACGTTTAAGTTCCTTGCTCAGAACATGGGAACATATGAAAGCTGGTGGTTCCTTTTAACATGAGTCTTCAATATTCTCAGGTAAGATGTTTTAGGTTGTAGTTATTATAGGACTATTTCTCTCTATACGATTTGTATTTCATATACCTTTGACTATTGGATGTTCTTATAGGCACTTTAGTATTGCCAGTGTAACAGTATAGCTTCCGTCCCTCTCCTCGCTCCTACCTGGGCTCGAACCAGGAACACATCGACAACAGCCACCCTCGAAGCAGCGTTACCCATGTAGAGCAAGGGGAAACAACTACTCCAAGTCTCAGAGCGAGTGACGTTTGAAACGCTATTAGCGCGCACCCGCTAACTAGCTAGCCATTTCACATCGGTTACACCAGCCTAATCTTAGGAGTTGATAGGCTTGAAGTCATAAACAGCGCAATGCTTGAAGAATTGCGAAGAGCTGCTGGCAAAACGCACGAAGGTGCTGTTTGAATAAATGCTTACGAGCCTGCTGCCGCCTACCATCGCTCAGTCAGACTGCTCTATCAAATATCAAATCATAGACTTAATTATAACATAATAACACACAGATATACGAGCCTTTGGTCATTAATATGGTCGAATCCGGAAACTATCATTTTGAAAACGAAACATTTATTATTTCAGTGAAATACGGAATCGTTCCGTATTTTATCTAACGGGTGGCATCCCTAAGTCTAAATATTCCTGTTACATTGCACATCCTTCAATGTTATGTCATAATTATGTACAATTATGGCAAATTAATTACGGCCTTTGTTAGGAATAAATGGACTTCACACAGTCCGCAATGAGCCAGGCGGCCCAAACTGCTGTATATACCCTGAGTGCTTGCACGGAACGCTAGAGAAGTGACACAAATTCATGTTAGCAGGCAATATTAACTAAATATTTAGGTTTAAAATACTTGTGTATTGATTTTAAAGAAAGGCATTGATGGTTAGGTACATTGGTACAACGACAGTGCTTTTTTTTAGCAAATGCGCTTGTTAAATCATCACCCGTTTGTCGAAGTAGGCTGTGATTCGATGAGAAATTAACAGGCACCGCATCGATTATATGCAACGCAGGACACGTTAGATAAAATAGTTATATCATCAACCATGTGTAGTTAACTAGTGATTATGTTAAGATTGATCGTTTTTTATAAGATAAGTTTAATACTAGCTAGCAACTTACCTTGGCTTCTTGCTGCCCTCGCGTAACAGGTAGTCAGCCTGCCATGCAGGCTCCTCGTGGAGTGCAATGTAAGGCAGGTGGTTAGAGCGTTGGACTAGTAACCGGAAGGTTGCAAAAACGAATCCCCGAATCCCCCCTGAACGAGGCAGTTAACCCCCATTCCTAGGCCGTCATTGAAAATAAGAATGTGTTCTTAATCTGACTTGCCTAGTTAAATGAAGGTGTAAAAGAAATATATTTTTTTAACATTTAAATCGGCAAATTGGTGGCCAAAAATACAGATTACCGATTGTTATGAAAACTTGAAATCTGCCCTAATTAATCGACCATTCCGATTAATCGGTCGACCTCTAGTCCAGGCCACACCCCTTCTCTCTACACCTTTTCCCACATCTGTTGTCAATCCCAAATCACCACTCCTCAGCCTTTTTCTCACAACTCACCTTAAAACACCTTCTCCACTCCTGAACACAGCAAATTCTTTGATGGCATAGTTTCTTTCCTTCCTTTTTGTGTGTGAAACAATCAGTAAGTGCTTTGTTATATTAGAATGTTTATATGTAAGTGCTATTGCTAAATATATATTATTAGGCTTTCTGAAGGCTTCGGCACTTTCAAATTGTGTTAATCTGTTCATTTTTTTTACGTAAATGCAGGGAGTCAGGAAGCAAGTGCAGTTAGAGTTTAATGACTAAGAACATTGAACTATACAAAACTAGAATAGTGTCTAAGCACGGAAGAAAACAATATTTGCCTGGATGGAGATAACAATAGAGTGCTATATAAAGAGGAAGTAATCATGGAGGTGAAGTCCAGGTGTGCCTAATAAGGTGCAGATGTGCATAAGGATGGGTTGGCAGGACCGGCGGTTAGTAAACCGGCGATGTCGAGTGCCAAAGAGGGGGATCGGGAATGGACGTGACAGTCCCCCCGGCTCCAGCAGCAGAACAACGACGGATGAGAAACGTGCCGGTCCAGATGGAAATCTCGGATGATGTTGGGCTCAAGAATGTCGTCCACTGGAACCCAACACCGGACCATACCCCTCCCAGTCCAACAGGTACTGGAACCGACCCCCACGACATCTGGAGTTGCTATATAGAGGGGAAGTAATCAGGGAGATTAAGTCCAGGTGCTAGAAAATTCTAGCCCCTTTGGGTGCTGCCATAGTTACATTAGAAGTGCCAATCCAAGAAGGCTCAAGGTCATTGGCCACAGATAAAATTACATCAAATCACATATGTACAGTAGCTTTGCTTGGACTGATCATGTCAACATCCTACTTTCAAAATCTTAGCTATCAGTCATGAATCAAGTCGACTATCTACTGGCAAATCCTTTTTAATCCTTGTCATATGAAGAGAAATTAAAGCTAAAATGTATCAGTGCTCATCAGCCATTGGACAAACATTACACAAGTTGGAAATCGCAAATTCACTAGGCTGCAATCACTAGGCTGCTATTCAGTAGAGTGGCTGTATGGTCCCAAATCTGGGATTAAGGGGCTGTTAAAATGGTAAACATTTAACATTGGCCATGCTGTCAATGAAGCATTATTTGTGCCACACTCAAAACAATTTAACTCGGAACTGCGAGAACTTGACATCAGTGAGTTCGAGACTACTGGGAAGTTGGGAATAAACGAGCCCGGACTGGGAAAATACGTTTTGAATGGTCATCCAACTCGGAATTGTAAATCCAGCCTCTATCTAGAGCTATGACCTGAAGATTAATGACATCATGATTCGACCTTGTTTTTTCAGAGTTACCAGTTGTTTTGAAAGCACCATAAATCCAGAGAATGCCAGACTTTGATGACAATTTGCCCACGAAGGACCACTGCGCCACCTTCCTGTGAGCACAGCACAACCAGGTGAGTGCAAAAATGTATTGTATGCTGCTGTATAAATGATTACATTTACCAGGGAGATATGTATACTGTAGCTAAGAAAGTAATACAAAGTGTATGTTGTGTAGATGTTAGTAGCCAATGTCTCACCCTGATAATTTGGTCTATTTTCGCCTACTGTTCTGACTTGGTGGTGCACATGTAGTTTATAGCCTGATTTAGTGAAATGTAATCATCGAATATTGTAAGAGCTTTCATTGTCTGCTTATATGCCCCACTCCTCAATTTTGCAATTTGGTTGTGCATCAGCAGTTATACTCTTGTTACTGGCAGTCACTTAATTTTGATCTAAACTTGAAGTAATCATGTCCGACTGGGCACACAGGGCACGTGTCCAGGGGCCCTGACTTTCCCTATTGACTAACAAAATCATTCTCACTCAGATATTCTATTGACGTGGCATAAATCATGTCTAGAAAAAGCATAACATTTGTTATAAAATTGCAAAGTTTCTCTGCCCCATGGCAAAAAGGTGTAGAATTGCAGGAAATTCATTTTTAAAACGCATTATCCCCACTTTTAAGAGGGGGGGGCACTAAAACTAATGTTTTGCTGCAAGGGGGCAACCAAATATCGTTTGGAGCCCCCAAAAGGATAGTCGGCTCTGAGTTAATTACATATTTCCTTCCTGTTTATTCACCTGGCACTACTTGGTTCATGCACTTTTATGTTGATTTGCCCCTGACATGTATTTTCTCTCTTCCTCCTAGACCATCACACCCTACCTACTGGCCTTACAATCCAGGAGCAAATCCCCCCCCCCAGTTTGCCTTTTGCTGTGTGTGAAATTAAATGGCTAATTGAGACTGCAAATCTCGTCATTGCATTCTGACCAATGGTGGCAGCAACAATCCTGTACTTAACTTGGTCCACCCTAGTCTTTCGCTTTAGGTGGTGTCATTGTTTTTATGATGGTATTGTGTAACACTGCATGTAAAATCATGAAATTTAAGTGGTTTTGTTCAAACAGCACTGGGACTTTGTTTCTGAGTATGGAACAGGTTGCGTAACAATTGTTTTTCCTGGTTGAGCCTCTCTGCTCTGCACCATTAGTGCAAAGGTCACAATGCTGAATTTACCCAAGTTAGGAGAGACACATTGTATGAGTTTGACTACCCCAGTTACTCTCAAGTGTATCTACTGTATATCATGCAGACAATAAATACATCGCTGTGCCATCTGCTGCTGTATCATCCTATCCTGAACCAAAAAAAACAACATTTTAGCACTTGAGTTTCATAATTTTACAGAGTCACTCAAGAACACATTTATTCAACTAGAGTTAGTTATGCCATTTTAAAAGAGTAAAACAATCTGCCATGGATCATACCATATACAGTTTTGAATGACCAGTCATTGCATTGTAGGCCTAGACTTCAGCAAGCTGATTCTAAGTCACAGGCACGTTGTAGCCGACTGACTCTTAACTGTCAATACCTTCAAGTCCGCAGGTCTATTTATACCTCTCTCCTAGTGTTGCGTTGTGTACATGCATTTGTAGCACTATGGTCATGTGGAATGTTAAAAGAAGGCTTCTGTGCACTGCAGAAAGGTTTGGAGTCACTGGGTTCAGATCTGCTGCATTGGTTTTAGATTTGGGGACACCTATCAAGAAACACAAACAGTGATCAGAGGTGAGTCATTCATTATAATGGAAGCACAGAACATTCTGTGTTTATTTAATGAGTCAGTAGTTATCCCATGATTCATCTGTCGATGATGGGTTTGACAAACTCACAGCAAAGTCGGTGCCAGTGCACGCTCTGATGTCATCAGTAGTCAGCCCCTCCCAGATCTCTATGAGAGTGAGGCCGCTGGCCTCGTCAACATCAAAAACTGCCTGGGCGATTGGGGGGGGGGGAGTGTAAGCGACTGTGCATACAGGGAGAGGAGATTGACACTGCCTGCAGCTGACAAGCCTAACTTTATTTAAAAAGCTCACCTTTTCAGTGATGATCCTATCCACACACTGCTTCCCTGTCAGTGGGAGAGTACAATTCTCCAGGATTTTGTGTTTGTCCCCCTTAAGTTTGTAAGGAGAAAAGGTTTACTATAGGGTTAAGTATAGGGTACACTCCTATACTGTATTAGGTACAGTAGTAAGGTCTAAAACCATATGTATGAAGTACCAGAGGTAGTGTCATTGTGTACCTTAGCAGAATGCTCCATGGTCACCACCACTTTGGTTCCTGCACTTGCCACTAGGTCCATAGCCCCTCCCATTCCTTTCACCATCTTTCCCTTTGGAAGTCAATGAAGAGAGCATACACATGTTGAAACACATTATATACACGTATTCCTACGATCGGCCAGGGTGAAAGAGACATGATCGTACCGGGATCATCCAGTTGGCCAGGTCCCCATACTTAGACACCTGCATGGCCCCCAACATGGTCAGGTCAATGTGGCCACTGAAAGTAGAGAGGTGGTTCATGTTACCTTCAGCTACTCCAAAGGAAAAAGTGATACTAAGGTTAGCGGAGCTAAAGATCGGGGAGTACAGTAGGTGGTTTGAGCACTCACCCCCTGATCATAGCAAATGATTCATCACTGGAGAAAAACGCGGCTCCAGGAACCACAGTTACAACCTCTTTACCTAAATAACACAAACAGAGACTGGGTAGGAGGGTAAAGGTCAGGAAAGATGTTCCAAGAAGGCTTTGATTTGAGGATAGCATGTCCAACCAAAGACCTTCTACAACTTTGTAGGTGTAGTGTTGACGTATGGGCTTGCTGTACGCACCTGCATTGATAAGGTCTGGGTCTACCTCACTTTCGGTGGGATAAGGACCCTTTTTATAATGCATAGACAAAACGACACAATGACACAGACACACACACACACAGGGATATGTCAAAGAGAGGGTGCCTGCTTTCCTGAATGCACTTTCTATTTGTATCTGTAAATCTAACAGTTTAGTATGGCTCACCAGGCCCAGAAGTCCATTCTCACTCTGTAGGTGCACAGTGATGTCAGAGCTGATGAAGTTGCTGGCCAGCATGGGGATCCCAATACCAAGGTTTGCTGAAGAGGCTGTAGTCAAGGGACCTATTAATAACCAATCACATCCACCACGTCTGCATATTGTATATACCTAGGGCTGTTTGGTGACCGTATTACCGCCACACCGGCAGTCATGAGTCATGAAAGCAGTCAAATTCCACGTTTAGTCATGGTAATTAGGCTTCTCCAAGCTCTGATGCTGCTGATGGTCATTAGTAGCCTACCAAACTTGATAACTGCCTGGTACTCAGCACTCTATTGTCCCTCTAATCACTCTGACATCAATGCAAATGTATTGAAAATCTAATCAAACACTTCATGATTAGCCAACATTTCTATAGGCTATGCAATTGCATGAGAAAACAGAGTGATGGCCTCTCAGCTTTCTATAGGCTAGGCCTTCTATATTTATTTCTCAACTTTCCTTATATTAAGCACATTGTTTATCTTTACAACAGGAGTATAGGCTACCTGGCTGGCATGAAAATGAACCACGGGAAAAGTGTCCTAAATTCGCTGTTTAAGTTCATAGATTACATTTATTTCCCCCCCCACCTCTGTTTCGAGACAGGTGCATGATAATGGTCCACAAATCTCACACATATTATTTAGTATATGTAAAGATTCAAATCAAGAATAGTCTGGTGGGTGACAATATTAGCCTATCACTTGTGAATTATATATTTTCACTTGTGAATGATGCCCAGCATAAGGCAAGAAACAATGCTTTTTAATTTTAAGCACATTTAATCTGCTTACAAGTGGTGTCATACATAAGGACCGCGTGAGTTTCAAGTTTGGGGAAGAATTGACCTTAAAAAATGCACTTTTAGTATAATAAAAGCATTATATGCGTAATCGCATTTGCGGAAACCTCTCACTCAACATCAACAAAACTAAGGAGATGATCAGCGGGAGCACCCCCCAATCCACATCGATGGGACTGCAGTGGAGAAGGTGGAAAGCGTACACATCACTGACAAACTGAAAAGGTCCACCCACACAGACAGTGTGGTGAAGAAGGCGCAACAGCGCCTCTGGGTGAAGGCGCAATAGCGCCTCTTCAACGTCAGGAGGCTAAAGAAATGTGGCTTAACACCTAAAACCCTCACAAACTTTTACAGATGCACAATTGAGAGTATCCTGTCGGGCTGTATCAGCACCTGGTAAGGCAACTGCACCGCCCACAACTGCAAAGCTCTCCAGCTGGTGGTGCGGTCTGCCCAATGCATTACCAGGGGCAAACTTCCCGCCCTCCAGGACACCTACAGCACCCGATGCCATAGGAAGGCCAAAAAGATCATCAAGGACATCAACCACCCGAGCCACTGCCTGCTCACCCCACTATCACCAGAAGGCGAGGTCAGTACAGGTGCATCAAAGCTGGGACCGAGAGACTGAAAGACAGCTTCTATCTCAAGGCCATCAGACTGTTAAACAGCCATCACTAGCACATCAGAGGCGGCTGCCTGTAGACATAGATATTAGGAATCACTGGCCACTTTTAGAATTGGATCACTAGCCACTTTAATGTTTCCGTATCTAGCATTACTCAGCTTATATGTATAAACTGCACTCCACATTATTCTACGGTATCTTAGTCACTTAAAAAAAAAAATACATATTGCATCACCCACTTCATATGTATATACTGTATTGTATTCTATACTACACCACAGACTGTTAAACAGCCATCTCCAGCACATCAGAGGCTGCTGCCTATAAACATAGATTAGGAATCACTGGCCACTTTAAGGAAATGAAACACTAGCAACTTTAATGTCTCCGTATCTTGCATTACTCATCTCATATGTATAAACTGTACTCTGTACAATTCTACGGTATCTTAGTCACTTTAATTGTGTGTAAATATTGCATCTCCTCAATATTGCATCTCCTGTGTATATACAGGTTTCTATACTATGCCACTGTATCTTAGTCTAATGCCCCTCTGACATATGTATATATGCTTAATCCATTCCTTACTTAGATTTACGTGTATTTTGGGTATATGTTGTGAAACTGTTAGATATTACTGCACAGTCGGAGCTAAAAGTACAAGCATTTCACTACACCCGCAATAACATCTGCTAAACACGTGTATGTGACCAATACATTTTATTTTGATAATGGTGTTTTCCCGCTAATGGAACATTCGTGCATATAGCCTACTGCCGTGTGCGCATTGCTGTGCTTATAATGTGAAGAAATACCGTAATAGTTTATCAACATTTTCTGCCACATGTTCTGATCTGTTGGGTCCACCACATTGTATAAAAAAAAAAACGTTTTTGATGCTAGTGGTTGAATTCATTTTGGATCTATCGCATTTTACTGTTCCAGACTATGTTTGGAATATTTATTTCTCACACAGAATAGGTCAACTTTTGTACTATGGGGGATAGTCGATTGACATAGGCTAGTGCTTTTGCTGTTAGTTAGGCCTTTCTCATTTTGTTGTCTGACGAAAAGTAAATGTGGACAGTTATTCCAATATGAATCTCAGAATTGGATAAGGACGCGCACAGTTGCGTCCCCGATGTGTCTGTCTTCACTTGTAGCCTGTATGAAAGACCCGATCACGTGATGGAGAGCCATGTGAGTGAGAGGTGCTTCGGAGCGTGCAGCACTCAGGGAGAAGGGCACAACGGCCACTGGCCACAAAAGGCATGGATTTTTTTAGGATGCATTATGGCCACAAAGGGGATGCCGCCGCGAAATTCAAGGCATCGTCAAATTGTGAATGAGAGACTGAAATGTGAACAGCCTGCGCAAAAAAACTGAGCAGAGGTCATGAGCTCATGTCTTTCAAAATTAAGCATATAGAGTACCTATTTCTTTGTTTACCGCTCAACACAGAATAGCCGCATGTGCACACTCCCTGGAAATCGTTTGGAGAAGATATCCTTTCAATTTAATTCAGCTATGTTCAATTGTATTCTTCATACTATAAAATAATGCCATGGAATTCTAAGCAAATCTTGTCTGCCTAATGAACTAGTGTAGCCCACTGCAATTTGGCATAGCCAGATCAGGATCTAACATAAGGACAACTCAGAGTATACTATTCTGTTCTTCTGAAATAGACTACATTTTCTTCATATCATGTTTCTTTAGAACTATCTAAAATAAATAATGGATTTATTGTGAAGGTGTAGGCTATATTACATGGATTTATTAGACTTTTTCCAAATGTAGATGTTCCAAAGGTCTGCATCAGTGGCTTGTAGGCTGTGTGCAAGCCAGGAGATGCTACATGTGTTTGTTAATTGAGACCGGACAGTTATTTGCTTGACAATCACCGGCTGAGGAAATTTTGTGACCGCCATAGCCCTATATATACCTCACATGTATCAATATCAATCCACACTGTTCCCTCTGGCCCTGATCCTGTGTAAAGGATACCATACATCCCATCCTGGAACTCCAGTGCTGCCCTCCTGATGATCCTCTCTCGGAGCAGGTCTGCCTTCCTCTTGGGTTTGGGTGTCTCCATAGAATCTTTCTGGACCGTTCTCTTCTGCACAGTGAACAGAGATTATTGCCATTCAATAGCACAGAGAAAACAACTGATCGCACATTACCTGCCACCAACAGACTGACAGACACAGACAATCAGGCTTACCTCTATCCTCTTCTCATAGACTGCCCCCTTCACAATCCTGTCAACATAGATGCTGGGGACATGGATATCTTCAGGAGCAAAGGTCCCCACATCTACAATCTCTTCTACCTAAGACAGCAGTAACCGAAGACCCAGTTAGGGTTTAAAAGTCTAGGGTAAGGTTCAGTAAACTCTTAGGTCACACATGATAGTTGAAGAAACTGTTAATTGAAACTGGTTCATTGACATGCTAACCTCCACTACGGTGACTTTAGCTGCTTTACACATGGGCTGGTTGAAGTTCCGTGCTGTTTTTCTATAGAAAGACATAGACAGTATCATGAACTGTTTATTGTATGCTGATATGCTAAGTAGAGTCAGAGCATTACCTATATAATCATTCACAGTGACAGTCGTTGTCCGTTGTAATTGATTTTGAATGTTAGCACTAGCAGTGGCGCAACATCATGCTAGAAAATGCTGACCTCTTGTGGAGTTTGAATAAAACACGTTCTTATGATTGTTGACGAAAAATCAGCCAACCCCACCTGAACACAATGTTACCGGCTCGATCAGCTTTCCAGGCCTTGATCAGAGCAAAGTCCCCTGTGATGGCTCTCTCCATGACATAGTGGATGCCATTGAACTCCCTCACCTGTGGGATAATGACATCACATGTGTCAGGGTCAGGAGTAAAAGCTGAGCTGACCCCATAGTGTCCGCCTCTATCTCTGTAATATTACCGGGTCTTTCTTGGAAAAAAAACATGTCAAGTCAGTGACACTATTCTGGGTAAATAAAGGTTCAATATGAATATCTCTGTGCGTTTTGCATACCTCTCTCTTCTTGCTAGCGATGGCCACACTGCCGTCTGTGTTGTATTTGATGGGTGAGCCTCCCTCCTGGATCAGTGTGCCATACCCAGTGGGCGTGAAGAAGGCAGGGACCCCAGCACCGCCGGCACGTACCCTCTCTGCCAGGGTACCCTTCAGTAGATGTATGGTATAAGAAAATCATAACACGATCTAACACATAGACTATAACAAGATACAAACATGTTATAACAAACTTGTTATAGCGAGCATGACAGGCAAATCCATTTTTCATTACAAACCAGATGGAGAAATTACTTTAGAGTGACACACAGTCATTAGAGTCTAACCTGAGGCGTTAGCTCCACCTCCAGTTCCCCTGAAAGGTACTGCCTCTCAAACTCTGCATTCTCCCCAACGTAGGAGGAAATCATTCGCTTGATCTGCTTGGTCCTCAGCAGCAGACCAAGACCAAAATGATCCACGCTGCACACACACAGATTTATCCACAGATTTATCCACACTAGAATAACACAAATACATTTCTATCATGCTTAGATACATACAACACATGCACAAAAACAACTATACTCAAAGGCACTCGCACACACACTCATTTTGTAGTAGCCTAATTACCCAGCGTTGTTGCTGACTGCTGTGATACCTTTCACTCCAGTCTTCAATAAACTCCCAATCAGATTCTCGGGTATTCCACATAAACCAAACCCTGGAAAACATTCAGAAGAATACATTAAACTCTGAATTATCCTATACATTACCCAAACTAATGTACAAGCGCAAACATGGAACGTTAATGATTAGCGCTTAGACAAATATGACAGATTGTTTTCCCAGAAGCAGAAGATATGCATGAGGTTTGAAACGCAAAACGTTTGAACTTGACATTTGACTAAAGCATAACTATGTGATGAAAAAGGCCTGAGAGCAGGTACAGTATGCTACCTCCCACCAGTAGAGTGGAGCCATCTGGGATGTCTTTCACTGCCTCTGTGGGGTCGGTAAAGAAACGGGCATCCCTGGGGCAGGAGGTGGAGAAATAACAGCCACACACCCGAGGGTGAGGAACACACTGAAATAACCACATGACAATTTGGACAAGGACATCACAGTAAACCTGGATTTTACCAGTGAATCAATAGAGTTAGTTAAATCCCCCCCCCCCCCCCCATTAAGAATGATGGAGGCCACTGTGTTCTTGTGGACCTTCAATGCTGCATAAATGTTTTGGTACCCTTCTGTGCCTTGACACAATCCTGTCTCTGAGCTCTACGGACAATTCCTTCGACCTCATGGCTTGGTTTTTGCACTGACATGCACTGTCAGCTGTGGGACCTTATATAGACAGGTGTGTGCCTTTCCAATTGTATTTTTTTATTTAATATTTAACCTTTATTTAACTAGAAAAGTCAGTTAATAACACATTCTTATTTACAATGAAGGCCTACCAAAAGGCAAAAGGCCTCCTGCGGGGACTGGGGCCTGGGATTAAAAATTTAAAATAAATACAATATAAATATAGGACAAAACACACATCACAACGAGACAACACAACACTACATGAAGAGAGAACTAAGACAACAACATAGCAAGGCAGCAACACATGATGACACAGCATGGTAGCAACACAACATAACAACATGGTAGCAACACAACATGGTAGCAGCACAAAACATGGTAAAAACATTATTGGACACAGACAACAGCACAAAGGGCAATAAGGTAGAGACAATACATCACACAAAGCAGCCACAACTGTCAGTAAGAGTGTCAATGATTGTCACGTCCTGACCAGTAAAGGGGGTTATTTGTTATTGTAGTTTGGTCAGGGCATGGCAGGGGGTGTTTGTTTTATGTGTTTTGGTTTATATTCTATGTTAGTATATTTCTATGTTTGTTCTAGTGTGTCTATTTCTATGTTCAAGTTTCTTGGGTTGACCTTCAATTGGAGGCAGCTGTTCCTAGTTGCCTCTAATTGGTCCTATTTAGTAGGGGTGTTTTTCCATGGGTTTTGTGGGTAGTTGTTTCCTGTTTTGTGTATGTTGCACCTGACAGGACTGTTTTTCGTCATTTGTTTCGTATAAGTGTTTTTGTTTTCTTCAATAAAAGAAGATGAGCATACATATACCCCCTGCGTTTTGGTCCACTCACTACGACGCTTATGACAATGATTGAGCCTTTGAACGTAGAGATTGAGATAACTGTCCAGTTTGAGTGTTTGTTGCAGCTCGTTCCAGTCGCTAGCTGGAAAAAAATCAAATCATGTCCAATCAATTGAATTTACCACAGGTGGACTCCAATCATGTTGTAGAAAGATCTCAAGGATGATCAATGGAAACAGGATGCACCTGAGCTCAATTTCAAGTCTCATACAATAGCAAAGGGTTTGAATACTTATGTAAATAAGTATTCAGACCCTTTGCTGTTTCAGACCCTTTGCTATTTCTGTTTTTTTATATTTAATAAATGTGCAACAATTTCTAAAAACCTGTTTTCACTTTGTCATTATGGGGTATTGTGTGTAGATTGATGAGGGGGAAACAAATATTTTATCAATTTTAGAATAAGGCTGTAAGGTAACAAAATGTGGAAAAGGGGAAGGGGTCTGAAAACTTTCCATATGCACTGTATGTACTTCAGAGAGAAGAATAAAACACTCAAGGTTTAGAACAGCTACCCTTGTGAGGTTCCTAACAGTTCCATACCATTAAACACTATCAATAGTCACAATTTAGCACACACTCGTTACATTGTATATGGAGCAATACAATACTAGCTTGATATACTGGATTAATAAACAACATATTACCTAATGTTCAGGTTTATTATACACAACACAATTTGTTGTGGTAAAATTATAAAGTTGTTCATACCTTGCCATACTGCATAGACAGAATTCCTTTTTGTCTTCTCACTGAAGATATATTTCTATGAAATTGCTCTGATTTTGACAGAATTCTGAAGGACGCCATTTTCGGAATCTGTCTGTCAGTCTTTCAGAAAACTGAGTGGTGGAGGTTTGCAGTACAGGTCATTCCCCCTGGGCCCAGTCAACAATCAGGCCAGGAGGGGTGGGGGCATCCCTGGAGTGACAGAGAAATTGACCAATTAAAAGTGATACTGCTTATTAGTACCATATTGACCTAAATATTTAAATGTAGGCTTTCAAAGCACCTCGGTGAAAGGGCAAGTCCCTGTTTCCCCCACATTCAAGTGAAAACCTAAAAAGGCATGAGACCAGGTAGCATAATCACAGGATCAACATGGAAGACCACATCTTGAGAAGTATTTCAAGCTTTCAATTCCAAACTTTGTTAGAGAGAGAGAGAAAGACTGTCTATTTATGAGAGCATGTGCATGGAGGTTAGGTAGTCTCACTTGACAGACTTCAGAGAATGAGTTGAGTCAGGCTCACATGCCAAACACTCTCTCTATAGAGCCAGCGAGATAATGACGCTGAACAGTGGGGCAGATTTGTGAAGGAATACATCTTCAGACCATATCTTTTAGATAATAGAACCTCTCCTAGGGCTGAGTGGCATGAGAGGAGAATGTATTCCATCTACTGTAATTTGAGTAGCCTAGACATAGATTTACCACAGCTGCTATGATTTGTTTTGTGAAGGGAAAAAAGTCAAAACCATATGTTACTTTCAATAACATGGAATACATTTCAAGTTGTATGAACAAAATACACATGGTATACACTTCCTGCTAAATGTTTGTCTTGCAGTTGTGAGTGCACTTCTGTGTGCAGGCTATGCCCACTCTAGTAGGTGACACTGGGGGTTCAAAAATATGGACTCATCCCTTCCTTATAACCTAACGTTGAATAGGTGAAAGTGAGTATTCCTCTTCATTGAACTCTTCAATCCATACTGCGAGGAAAGAATACATGGAAATGGGGTCCTAAATCAATGGATGGGTCTTACATGCCCCATAGCCACCACATGTGCGTCTGTGAGAGTGGACATGAAGAGGTCAAGCTACTCACAGATGAAAAAGAAAAACAACTTGCACAATCTCGAAAGGCGGTTCCGTTAAATAATTGAGGACAATTGTCACCGGGTGTAAATTATGACAAAGGTTTCTATTCACGACTGAACTGTAGGGTATGTAATTTGTGTGCGTAAAATGCGTAAACAACTTCTCCGAAATTATTTGTGGTCTTGCCTGTTATGTTAAATATTTACCAGCACGTGGCGCTTTCACCATGCCACAGAGTGGTAGATTCGATTATGCTGATCCGCGGGGCACCAGTTTATGGACCGGATTAATGCAGGATCTTGTAGGGGGCCGTAGTCAGAAAAAAATACAGCTAAAGTAAAAATATATTTTTTTTTACTGCAACCACAGGAGCCTGCTCACAATGTTCAAAATACACCAGAGAGCATATTTTTTCCCACAGATTATCAATAGCTTCTAAAAAAAAAAACAGCTGTGGTATAACACAAGCAGATACTGTATTCCTACAGTCGGCAGGGCCACAATTTGGGCAGCATGTGGGCCAAATATAGAACAGTTTGTTGTGGCCATAGACATATAATCCATAGAAGGGTTTTGTAACCTCTTTACCTGGCAATTTGACTGTTAAACTAACAGGTACACTAGCAATGGCTGCCATTGATATACATATATTTATATGGTTGTCAGTTTGCCTTTTGAAAATTTCTTAATCTGGTCCTGGGCTCGTGATTTGAACCGGAAAACATGGTGAGGGAGGCACCCCCTTCTCCAATCGAACACTAGCCTATTCTGCACAACTCGGTTGTGTTGTCAACAAGGCAGCATGGTGCATCGTCCAGAAACATACGTCTCTGTTTGAATTTTAAAACTAGTTTTCATTGGGGGATGTTTTTATCAAAAGCATTCACTTTTGCATGTGAAAACACAGAATCCTACTCATTACTGCACGTGATTAATTAGGCCTATGTCACTTATGTTTTAGGCCCACATCCCTTTTGTTTTTAACCGATTTCGCCGTATGCTTTGAACTGGACACCCGACTCACGAACGAATGCAATTTACTTTCACCCGGTGCCTCATACGCTTACCCGGCCAGATTAATCGAATCCCCTTAATGGCAGCAGTAACGCAGATCGCGCAGCCACAGATTGACAGAATTGAATAAAGGGGAAGAGTGTACGAGATAGAGAAAGCTATGCGTCTTGCTACAATATGTCATTTTTTGAATATGGTAACGTTTAAATGTTGAGTTTGGGGATTTTTTCTACCAAGGCGTGACCGTTTTTATTGGTGGTCTAGCAGATTGCAGTCCGTGGCTGAGACGAGTGTTCCGCTTGATCAAGTCTTGAAGAAACCAGCAGCGATTTACAACTTGCTTATACGGTGAGTAGACACCGGCCTCCCAATTGCTCATTGCTAACTGGGCTAGTACAGGGATTTCTCAACCATATCTGCCATAGAACTACACAGCTGATTCAAATAACCAACTCATCTTCAAGCTTTGATCATTTGAATCAGCTGTGTAGTTACAGGGCAAAAAAACATAACGTGCACCCGGAGGGCCCCAGGACAGAGTTTGGGAAACCCTTGTCTACTAGGCAAATCCTACTGTTACGATTATAGTATCTTGTTCTTCACGGTAGGCTATATACAATCTCTACTGCATATGTGCACGTTCTGTTCATTTAAAGCCAAATGGCTAAATTTCAAAACAATCTCTCAATGTAATTAGCCTATGAATTGGTCAATTCAATTATTCCAAAGTCTAAATCATGTAGACCTACATGTAAAATGTGTGCAAAAAAGTACATAGGCGAAGCAATGACAAGTCACGTTTTGTATTCATAATTGTAGCCTACACCAAACGAAATAAAATAACACATATGGCGGCCTCACAAGAACAGTTGACACTGCCAAAGTAAATAATGAGTATCAGGACTTTTCCACAACAGTATTCACCAATTACACTGTCTTCATTTATATCCATTGATAAATGATAACCCTCTGATTCAGCTTTGCATGCAGTAGCTTGAACTCCTCAGATGCAGACTGAAACACATGACTGTCCTCATATAAAACTAAGAATGTAATGTTTGTTGAAGAAGTAAGATATCAACAATCAGTCTAAATGATCATTTACCTCATGTGTATGTATTAAGGAATAAGATATGCCATTTCAAACATACTAAAATATCAATACAATATGAATGTGTACATTTAAATCACCAAATGCACTCTGATTGACATAATTACATTTCTAATAAAAGGTCTTATCCACTTTTGAACAGATGTTATTGTCTGCCACCCTCTTTAGTGTAATTGTCCATTGGGCCCTTTGCCAGACAGTTAAAAAGAAATTAAAACAGTCATTGGTATTATTACTAATGATTTGTACTGGTGTTTATTGTGTACCCATTCTGTCTCCTGTGGGATTCTAGATTGAGGAGAGAGGGGACAGCATGCAATGGCTCACACTGTCTGTTGATGAATACAGAAAATAAACGCATCCAAATTTAAGTTCTCTGCTTATAGTCACATGAAGGGAGTTATATTTATCATTAGTTCACATGACAAGTAATTGTGTGTAGTATGTATTAGGGGTTTCTACCAAACTTACTTGTTGCGATTAAAAGTCTGAGCGTGATGATGTAGTTCAACGTCAGGGTTGTGGGTTTGATTCCCAGGTGGGACCAATATGGGAAGAAGTACAAAAAATGTATATATTCACTACTGTGTGGCCCTCTGGATAAGAGTGAATGCTAAATTACTAAAACATTTTTTGTATTTTTATGGATAGGCATTTACAATATTAACAAATTACTTCTTGAGTTTCTACTGTTAGTATAAAAACAGGAAGACAACAACAAGAAGTGTCTTCGTACACCACACCTAAAATATGTACGCTATTTAGACCATTGTGTTATTGTGGCGTTATAGTGCCCCATTCTCCTTTCCTTCCCCACGCCCCTCCCATATCCTCTCCCCTCGATCGAACCGTGTTTTCCCAGATCATCTTTCAGTGAAAACAAACACATACAAATATGTTTGTCGTTTAAGATTAACATCTTCCACTCTGCGGCAGTTTTTTAAAGACTGATATGTTTTGGTTGGTATACAGTAATAGTGATTGAAGAAAAATGAGAGGATTGTTGTTTAAGAAGAACGCCTATATTTTCCATAGAGCGGGGAAAATAACTTGAATCGGGCCAGGATGTAGGAGGGTTTGATTTCACAAACAAGTGCTGGACACAACCCAGCCCAGAGTTGTTGGCTGCAGATCTTGAATGTCATGTTCAGCAGTGGACTGTTGACTTTGTCATGTTTCGTAACGCGACCGAACGGTCAACCTCAATACCCCCCAGGAAAACCAGGAATTGTGGACAGCGCTCACACTACTGAGTCTCACGTTGTCCGTGACATCAGATAGGCGTGTGCAATTGCCCCTTCGCTAAACCCGGCGCCTAAATGTTTCTGCAACCAACCGCAGCACTCCAATGGATTGCAACTGTCGTCGAGTTCGACACCTCCGACAAGTTCATGTTTAAATCCCATGAAAGCCAGTGAGGGCTATAAAACAGTTTTGCTTTGACAACACGCTCACATTGACTTCAGAGCCATTCAGCTAGCTACACTAATGTTACAGATTTTAACCAGGTTCCCAATAGATACCCAATAGTTTCTTGATCAGCCAGGTGTAGTTGTGTTTAATTTAAATGTGTATTAGACACACCGTTTTTGAGATCATTGTGAAGGGATTTCTCCAGTGGTTGAATGGGGAATTGGGCATTCCGGGAAAATGTTATCGGAGGTTGCAACAGTAACCAAGGGGGGCTGGGCTTAGCGAAGGGTACATTTAAAAGACCTAAACTGTGTCCGAATACCAATATACTAACATACTACATACAACTAGTTAATTTTAGTATACTATAAACAAACAGTATCCTTTCAGTTGAGTGTACTAGTGCTTCACCTGTCTACCGGAAGTTTATGCCGTTGCTATGCAACTTCTTGCTAGGTTGTTAGCATAACAAATACTAGCTAGACATCTTACGACATCATACGACGACAATGTCCATTGAGAATGCACAACACCTATACCACTAAGAATGACGTGAATAATCAAGTCAATAAAAGTTGAGTAGTTAGTTGGATAGCATATAGTTAATCTACTGGAAAGTTTGATGTGTTAGTAGCCAACTAACGTTAACGGTACATACAAGCAACTGCTGTAATACTATGCTATGCTGTTCGTAAGGGTGGCTACTGTGGCGTAGCTAACAAATTAACATAAAGTGTAACTTAATTTATTTTAAAAGTAATTACTTTATTACATTGCTCAACGTTTTCTTAACATTTGTCATAAAATACATTTTTATAGTTAAAGCAATTTGTATCCACTCACGTCGTTTTTAGCTGCATATTTTCCGTCATTTTCTTAAAATCAGAAAATGTTGTGAAGCCACGGCCATTGCATTATGGGCCCTAAAAGCACAGAAATCGTGCCCACTGCTTGTATACTTCGTATTTTGGTGAATATAGGACGACATCCGGGAACTTTTGGCAAACTATATCCATACTATGACCAATAAGCATACTACACACTCAATTTACATCACAAATAGTATGGTTAGAGCATTTAGTATGTGTATTCAAACACAGCTATAGTTTATCAAATACCATTTTAGTGGTCACATGCACATGGTTAGCAGATTTGAATACGAGTGTAGCGAAATGCTTGTGCTTCAGTAATATCTAACAAGTAATCTACCAATTCTCCAACAACTACCTAATACACACAAATCTAAAGGGGTGAATGAGAATATGTACATACAAATATATGGATGAGCGATGGCCGAGTGGCATAGGCAAGGTGCAATAGATGGTATAAAATAGTATATACATATGATATGAGTAATGTAAGATATGTAAACATTATTAAATTGGCATTATTTAAAGTGGCATTGTTTAAAGCAAGGCTCTCCAACCCTGATCCTGGAGAGCTACAGTCCTGTAGGTTTTCACTTTAACCCTAATTAAGCACACCTGATTACTAATAATTACCTGGTTGATAAGCTGAATCAGGTTAGTTACAACTGGGGTTGGAGCGAAAACCTACAGGAGGGTAGCTCTCCAGGAACAGAGTTGGAGAGCCTTGGTTTAAAGTGACTAGTGATCCATTGATTAATGTGGTCAGTGATTGGGTCTCAATGTAGGCAACAGCCTCTCTGAGTTAGTGATGGCTGTTTAGCAGTCTGATGGTCTTGAGATAGAAGCTGTTTTTCAGTCTCTCGGTCCCAGCTTTGATGCACCTGTACTGACCTCGACTTCTGCATGGTAGCGGTGTGAACAGGCAGTGGCTCGGGTGGTTGTTGTCCTTGATTAACATTTTGGCCTTCCTGTGACATCGGGTGCTGTAGGTGTCATGGAGGGCAGGTAGTTTGGAGGGCGCTGTTGTGCCTTCTTCACCACCCTGTCTGTGTGGGTGGACCATTTCAGTTTGTCTGTGATGTGTACGCCGAGGAACTTAAAACTTTCCACCTTCTCCACTACTGTCCCTTCGATGTGGATAGGGGGGTGCTCCCTCTGCTGTTTTCTGAAGTCCACGATCTTCTCCTTTGTTTTGTTGACGTTGAGTGAGAGGTTGTTTTCCAGACACCACACTCCGAGTGCCCTCACCTAATCCCTGTAGGCTGTCTCGTCGTTGTTGGTAATCAAGCCCACTACTGTTGTGTCGTCTGCAAACTTGATGATTGAGTTGGAGGCGTGCATGGCCACACAGTCGTGTGTGAACAGGGAGTACAGGAGGGGGCTGAGCACGCACCCTTGTGGTGCCCCAGTGTTGAGGGTCAGCGAAGTGGAGATGTTGTTTCCTACCTTCACCACCTGGGGGTGGCCCTTCAAAGTCCAGTACCCAATTGCACAGGGCGGGGTTGAGACACAGGACCTCCAGTTTGATGATGAGCTTGAAGGGTACTATGGTGTTGAATGCTGAGCTGTAGTCAATGAATAGCATTCTTACATAGGTATTCCTCTTGTCCAGATGGGATAGGGCAGTGTGCAGTGTGATGGCAATTGCCTCGCCTGTGGACCTGTTGGGGCGGTATGCAAACTGAAGTGGGTCTAGGGTGGCCGGTAAGGTGGAGGTGATATGATCCTTGACTAGTCTCTCAAAGCACTTCATGATGACAGAAGTGAGTGCTACGGGGCGGTAGTCATTTAGTTCAGTTATCTTTGCCTTCTTGGGTTCAGGAACAATGATGGCCATCTTGAAGCATGTGGGGACAGCAGACTGGGATAGGGAGCGATTGAATATGTCCGTAAACACACCAGCCAGCTGGTCTGCGCATGCTCTGAGGACACGGCTAGGATTGCCGTCTGGGCCATCAGTCTTGCGAGGGTTAACACGTTTAAAATGTTTTACTCACGTCGGCCACGGCGAAGGAGGGGGGGGGGGGCAGTCCTTGTTAGCGGGCAAAGAAGGCATTTAGTTTGTCTGGAAGCGTGACGTCGGTGTCCGTGACGTGGCTGGTTTTCTTTTTGTAGTCTGTGATTTCCTGTAGACCCTGCCACATACGTCTTGTGTCTGAGCTGTTGAATTGTGACTCCACTTTGTTCCTGTACCGGCATTTCGCTTGTTTAATTGCCTTGTGGAGGGAATAACTACACTGTTTATATTCAGCCATAGTCCCAGACCTCTTTCCATGGTTAAATGCGATGGTTCGCGCTTTCAGTTTAGCGAGAAGGCCGCCACCTTTCCACGGTTTCTGGTTAGGGTAGGTTTTAATAGTCACAGTGGGTACAACATCTCCAATGCACTTCCTAATAAACTCACTCACCGAGTCAGTGTATAGATCGATGTTGTTCTCTGAGGCTGACCAGAACATATCAAAGTCCGCCTGATCAAAACAATCTTGAAGCGTGGATTCAGATTGGTCAGACCAGCATTGAGTGGTTCTAGTCACTCGTACATCCTGTTTGAGTTTATGCCTATAAGACGGTAGGAGTAAGATGGCGTCATGGTCGGATTTGCCGAAGGGAGGGCGGGGAGGGCTTTGTATGCATCGCGGAAGTTAGTTGAAGTGATCGAGTGTATTACCCCGGCAAGTACTACAATCAGTATGCTGGTAGAATTTAGGTAGCCTTGTTCTCAAATTTACTTTGTTAAAATCCCCAGCTATAATAAATGCAGCCTCAAGATATATGGTCTCCAGTTTACATAGAGTCCAGTGAAGTTCCTTGAGGGCCGTCGTGGTGTCTGCTTGAGGGGGAATGTACACAGCTGTGATGATAACTGATGAGAATTCTCTTGGGAGGTAATATGGCCAACATTTGATTGTAAGAAATTCTAGGTCGGGTGAGCAGAAGGACTTGAGTTCCTGTATGTTATGATTAGATCATGAGTCGTTGTCATAAAGCATACACCCCGCCCTTCCTCTTCCCAGAGAGGTGTTTCTCTGTCAGCGCGATGCATGGAGAAGCCCGGTGGCTGAACCGATTCCGACAACATATCCAGAGAGAGCCATGTTTCCGTGAAACAGAGGACGTTACAATCTCTGGTGTCTCTCTGGAAGGGAACACTTGCTCGAATTTCATCTACCTTGTTGTCAAGAGACTGGACATTGGCGAGTAGTATACTCGGGAGCGGTGGGCAATGTGCACGTCTACGGAGCCTGACCAGGAGGCTGCCCCATCTGCCCCTTCAGCGGCACCGTTGTTTTGGGTCGGCTTCTGGGATTAGATCCGTTGTCCTGGGTGGTGGTCCAAACAGAGGATCTGCTTCAGGAAAGTCGTATTCCTGGTCGTAATGTTGGTAAATTGACATCGCTCTTATATCCAATAGTTCTTTCCGGCTGTATGTAATAAGACTTAAGATTTCCTGGGGTAACAATGTAAGAAATAATACATAAAGAAACAAAATACTGCATAGTTTCCTAAGGACTCGAAGCGATGCGACCATCTCTGTCGGCACCATCTTGTGGCTTCCCGCGTAGGGCAGCGGGGTAAGGCACTGCATCGAAGTGCTGAGGCGTCACTACAGACTGGGGTTCAATCCCAGGCTGTGTCACAGCTGGCCGGGAGTCCCATAGGGCGGCGTACCATTGGCCCAGTGTCGTCCGGTTTGGCCAGGGGGCTTTTCTTGGCTCAACGTGCTCTAGCAACTCCTAACTTCAGTCATCAGTTGAATGGTTTTTCCTCCTACACATTGATGCGTCTGGCTTCCGGGTTAAGCGAGCAGGGGTTAAGAAGCAGCGCGGCTTGGCGGGTCATGTTTCAGAGGACGCATGACTCGACCTTAGCCTCTCCCGAGCCCTGCTGAGTTGCAGCGATGAGACAAGATCGTACCTACCAATTGGATATCATGAAGAAAAAAACGACCTAGTTTGTATAATTTTGTATGAATTATTGTGTAGTTTGTATAACTTCTTCGGCATGATATAGTCCTCTGTTTATATTAACATTTACTATCAGGCGGAATACACAGGAAAAATGTGAACTTCTTTTCTTTTTCGGATCTCCCTTGGAGTATCCAGTTACTATATACACTGAGTTTTCCAAACCGTAGGAACAACTTTTGCCTTCAGAACAGCCTCATTTCGACGGGCATGGACACTACAAGATGACGAAAGCGTTCGACAGGGATGCTCGCCCATGTTGACTCCAATGCTTCCCACAGTTCTGTCAAGTTGGATGGATGTCCTTTGGGTGGCGGACCATTCTTGATACACACAGGAAACTGTTGACTGTGGAAAAACCCATCTATCTACTACCATACCCTGTTCAAAGACACTTAAGTATTTTCTTGCCCATTCACCTTCTGAATGGCATACATACACAATCCATGTCTCAAATCTTAAAAATCCTTATTTAGCCTGTCTCCTCCCCTTCATCTACACTGATTGAAGTGGATTGAACAAGTGACATTAATAAGGGATCATAGCTTTCACCTGGATTCACCTGGTCAGTCTATGTCATTGAAAGAGCAGGTGTTCTTAATGCTTTGTATACTCTGTGTATAGTGGGAGAGCAGTCTGTTTCATGGAAGCTCAGAGTTCAAACTTCAAGAATGTAACATAATATTTAGACGTGACAATGGGCTCAAATGCAGCAAAAGATATGCTGAGACCTAGAAGAATAGATAAGCTACTATGAATACATATACAATACACAGCCAATGGTGGGGATCACAGTACCAGACTCTGGACTTATACTGTATGTTTCAGTTTGTAAGCACACCCTACTTAATGGCAGCGGGCCAGCTTTAGAGTGATGTTCAGTGGGGTTAACACAGTCAAATGACTAACTCTTCTTTCATGTTTTTCTAGGGATGAACAGCATGGCAACCTCCCACATTCTCTTCATCTGCCTTCTCGTCATCCTAACGGTTGTATCGCAGGAGTCGCCAACTTCTGAACAAGGTACCTTTGATAAATGATGAACCAGACCAAACCAGAGGGGCTTTCCTTTCACTGGACGATCAATACAAACTTATCAGATTCCTAGAAGTCAAGTACTTCCTATGCATGTATAATTCGTAGTAAGGACAGTCTTGTATGTACACTTTGTGGTATTATATACATAGGGGAGAACCTAATTACTTAGAGATCGATAAAGCTAGAGACACCATATTTTATGACAAACAACTTACAGTAAATATGTCCTCTACCATATCAACTGTAATTGCGTCTCTAGGGTAAATTTGTTGAAATTATATAGACCAAGACCAGAACTACCGCAATGTTACTTTTGTAACTGCCGGCGGGGCGAGAGTAACACAGCCTTGGGGTGGAAGTGACAGCTTGTGGAAAGTGCACAATATCTGTCTTATCCCCATGTTTCTGGTTTGTGCTGCTCATTACTTTCAACATATGTAGTATCAGAGATCATTTCATGTGTCGATTTGAATAATTAATGTTAAAGGTTAGAAGTGTATGAAAATGAACCTTGCGTCAACATCAATGTTGCGCAATCACAATATTTTGACGTACAATATTAATCAGACTAAAATGAATCACATAATAGCTGTATTAACCATAATTTCCTAATCTCACTTTAATGGGAATGTAGAAAGAGATGTGTTTCACCATTTAAATGACTATTCATGCATAGCCCTAACAATCAGGTGTGCTCCAGTGGTCCTTGTCATGTGCACTCCTCGTGTCTTGATAGAATAAAACATTTTTATTTTTTTCACAAATGGCAAACTCATCATGCTTATCACATTTCCATGGCTTGACACAAGGTAATTGACCCACATAATCATAAATATATGTATATATTTTTAACCACTAACTTGTTGATTTAAAGCGTATGTGAGAAGCGGATCCATCAAGTGAATTTATTAAGGCATAATTCTAATGTCATATAATGTTCAAACATTCAGTCACTTGTTGATATCTTGCTAACATTATAAAAGCAATATGAACTGTGCTTAAACGTTTTATTCCAGGTTCATCAGTTAACATTGTTACTTTCGTCCCACCCCTTTCTCCTGTAACTCCTCCCAGGCTAACACCCAAGACTAGCTAGCATGATAATCGAAACCTATGCTGTCATTTAGTCACTAGATGGGTTAAGAAAGTGAAATATTTGGAACCTTAACAACCTCTCAATGTTGTTTCTCCTCATTTGGCGTGATGTATTTAATAAATGGCCTCCCGAAGAACATGGAGGCCAGTGGTTATTTAGAGAGAGTTACATGTTCAAGCTTCATCAATCAGCTGCCTTGGCTGTCAGGGGCGCGCTCCCCCTCCACATTAAAACAGCCATTTCCTATCTCCGTCCCTACTATTACCCAGCAGCTGTACAAACACAACCCTCTCTTTCCCTTTGATTAAAGTCATGATGAATGTTTGGACGTTTCAGTCCTAACGTGAGAGAGTAAATTATGATAATGTCCAAAAATAAATGTGCATCTAAAATAAATATACAGCAAGCATTTACCTGTTCTGTTTTGTTCAAGAAATAAAAGTGAATTACATGTGCAATGTGCCATTTTCCCATTTATGGTAGAGGAAAGCTTGAGTGAAGGACATCTGTTATATATTGTACTTATGTGGGCACTTTAAAGCAGTAGCTGCAACCAAGGTATTCTCCTTCAATTGAACAGCTTTAAAGCACTGAGAGGTAAAACCTTGGCTTAAAAAGTTTTTCTTTCTGTTTGTGTCCCCACCTCCTGCACCTCCCACCCATTTCTCTCAGACAATAACCTCTTAGGCTGGAGTACTGCTGATTCTCAGAAAAAAGTGTCAATTATATTTTTGTTTGAGATCTTAAATTCTTTCAACTATTCTGACAGAGTGAAGTAACACTTACTGGAAACAGAGGAACTTTGTCGAAGCAACACTGTCAAAGCCTATACAAATCTGAGACAAAACAGACTCACGGTAGAGGGAAAGCCTCTACTCAATCAGTCATCGCTAAAGAGCTCTAATATAAAGTGTATAATGTTACGTAACATGAAGGAACACTTATGAAAGTGTGACTTCATCATAAAGGCCTGAACCACCTAGGAATAATACTTCCTGCACTCCATCTTTGTTAATTCAAGACTCTTGAATGAAGGGGGCCTCTGAATATCTAAACCGTTTCCCACAGTGCACTACTCACTGCTCCCACACGGCCCCCCCTTCAGAATTCCTGTGAATCCAGTTTCTGGAAAGCACTCAATGTGCAGCGTGCCCTGTGCAACACCATGTTCCCATACGTGCATGCTTATTTAAAGAACATGTTCTAACAGATTGTATTAGTCTGTGTAATACACTAAACACAGTGCCATTGCATTATCTTAAAACATATTGAGTTTTCACACATAAATAATTGAATATAGCAGTTATTTAACATTTAAACCAGAGTGTGTAATTAAATCATTCATACTGTATATCTGTGATCTAGTCCTCTGAGAGTTGTTTAACTGTGTGCCAGGCAGTTACAGTATGATGATACCCCCTGATGTGAAGGGGAGAACCGGGACGAAAGTAACACACATTTTCTCAGATAACTATGTCATTCTAGCTTCTGCGTTAAGTCGGCATGTTCCTAAAGTGGAGGATGAGCTACCTGTAAAAAAAAAAAAAAAACAGCCCAGCCCAACCAGAGATAAACAAAAAGTGGTTTTGAGCGATTGAAGGAGAAAAAAACAGACCCGGAAGGGTTTTTCATTTGTAGAGTTTAAGGCAATAGCACCATCCCTTTCATCTGTATAGTTGTGAATGTGTATATGGGATATGTCAGTGACATTGTAGAGAGATAATAGGGAATTTGCCTCTAAAGCATTCAGTTCTAGCACTCCTTGCATGTGTACTCTACAGGGAATTACATTTAAAGGGACATGTGCATTTAGAAGCCCCTTGATTAAAATAGACATTTCCTCCCTCCATACCTCCTATTTGACAGCAGCCTATCAAACACAACGCTCTCTTTCCTTTGATTAGTCATGATGAATGTTTTTGCATTTCAGTCCTAATTTGAGAGATTTTATGAGAAATTAGTACGTTTTGTATCGTTATTAAAGGCAATTAAATGTACTCTGCACCTCAGGGATGTCAGGGTAAACGGGTTGTAATGGAAAAGAGTTCACCTTCCAGCGACTGGAAATACTAGAATAACTGGAACTCAAAAGTGTATGTTTTCTTGGAAAGTGTGTTTTGAACTTAGAGCTTCAACGTTTTGTTGGAGCCAGTGATATCTGCTGCGCACCTTTGCTTCTGTGAAAAATAGCGACCTGAACTTGGAGAACACTAATCAAACAGCACTCACTCACGTACACATTCAAGAACATTCACAAGTACTCACATATATATTTACACGTGCACATTTACATTCAGAAAATATTGGGTAAGTCAAAATGGAGACTGGATGTAGAGTCTCAATTTCTGCATAGCACACACAGATGCACGCACGCCCGCACACACAAACTAGTCCCTGAATCCTAATCAGTCACAGGAAATGTACCTAGTATGAAACCCTTGAGCGTTGCCAGGTGTTGGATAGATTTTTCCTCTTAATTCTAAGGGAGTTCCTGGTAGGAAAGAATCTGGTAAACATGTTATTTTTATCCTTTGCGCCCCCTTCCCCCCTTGTTGAGCTGCTAACCAAGCCAGTGGTATGCATCACTCCTCAGAAGAGCAATACACCGTTGAAGCTGCCATCTCCCTAGGCACCAGGGCCCTTCAATCAGCTGTTGTGTTGTCCCACTCATCGGTGTTGATGTGGCAGACTGACAGCTCTTCCCAGTGTCATTATGGGAGATGGTACTTAAGTCCCTCCTCAGGGCTGTGAACAGACAAGAGTGTTTACCTTCATTTACCATTCCTACAGCTTATTTATTGGTTCCTTTTATTATCTCAATGAGCAGAAGGTAACAAGATAAGCAATATTACAGCGTTTTCATGTGTAGAGGTAGTAATTGGCTTCTGAGAAAATCATTCCAATTGAGCAATTTAATTGTCCGCTGTCATTTCCTGCAGAAACAGAAGATATCTGAACAGTAGTGTCCATTACTGTGAGTGGAGGTTTCACACCTTGTACTATGTAGTTCTGAGAACCGGTAATGGAGAGGATTTACCCGAAAGTTCTGTGGGCAGTATAGTCTGGCTGACAATTTGAAGGTCTACGGATACTTCCAGGAAAACGCAGCTGTCCGCCCTGTGGCTATGCCGCTCAGATGAGTAATGTTAAGCTCTGTTTGTCTTACACATGAAGAGCAGCTCAGCCCCGTAAATGGTCTCGATATACAGCAACGGGCGTAGTTCAACTTGACTGGGTGTGTGTCATTTTAGGATAATTGAAAATGGGCGCGAAGTTAATGTTTAAGTTAGTTTTGACTGTTTGCAAGCCTTATAGACTGTGTGTGCTCACCTCTCTCTCTTTCTCACGCTCTCCCTCTCAGCCCTGCCCCAGATCCGCCCCCAGATCACTGGCTGTGTCTCCCATGACATGAACACGTTCCGCTGCAGATGGAATGTCGGAACATTCCAGAACCTCACAGAACCCAGGGACCTGCGGATGTTCTACTACATCAATAACAAGAAGTGAGAGAAAGAAGAGTTTGTTCACTGATGAGCCAAATAATTTTTCTTGATAAATCATTTGTAGTTATTAGCAGTATGTGAGTCTCTCCCTCTTGCCTACATGTCAGGTGCATGACGTTAGTCTTTCTTGCAATCAGCACAGTATTAAACCCCCCATGTTGTCTCCCCATGCCTGCAGCATATCTCCCAAAGAGTGGAGTGAGTGTCCTAACTACATGGCTGACAGGATAGACGAGTGCTTCTTCAATGAAAGCTACACGAAGGTCTGGATGACCTACAGTGTCCAACTCCGCTCTGGAGATCAGGATGATCTCTATGACGAGGTCATCTTCACTGTGGAAGACATCGGTGAGCCTGGCCTCTGACCTCCTAAACCATAGTTACCTATACAGTGCTTTCAGAAAGTATTCACACCCCTAGACTTTTTCCACATTTTGTTGCGTTACAGCCTGAATAAAAAAAATACATTTTGAAATACTGATTTTTATATATCACTTATTAAAGAAAAACCCTTGAATGAGTAGGTGTTTTAAAACTTTTGACTGGTACTGTGTATATATATATATATATATATATATATATATATATATATATATATATATATATATACACAGACATATACACACACTCTCTACCGGTCAGAAATTTCAGAACACCTACTCGTTCAAGGGTTTTGCTTTATTTTTACATTGTAGAATAATAGTGGAGACATCAAAACCATGAAATAACACATTTGGAATCATGTAGTAACCAAAAAAGTTAATCAAAAAGTTTGTTTTTGTAGTAACCAGATTCTTCAAATAGCCACCCTTTGCCTTGGTGACAGCTTTGCACACTCTTGGCATTCTCTCAACCAGCTTCACCTGGAATGCTTTTCCAACGGTCTTTAAGGAGTTCCCACATATGCTGAGCACTTGTTGGCTGCTTTTCCTTCACTCTGCGGTCCGACTCATCCCAAACCTCTCAATTTGGTCGGAGTCGGATTGTGGAGCACTTATCACTCTCCTTCTTGGTAAAATAGCCCTTACACAGCCTGGAGGGGTGTTGGGTCATTGTCCTGTTGAAAAACAAATGATAGTCCCACTAAGCGCAACCAGGTGGGATGGCGTATCGCTGCAAAATGCTGTGGTAGCTATGCTGGTTAACTGTGCCTTGAATTCTAAATAAATCGCAGGCAGTGTCACCAGAAAAGCACCCCACACCATAACACCTCCTCCTCCATGCTTTACAGTGGGAACCACACATGCGGAGATCATCGGTTCACCCACACCGCATCTCAAAGACACAGCGGTTGGCACCCAGAATCTCAAATTAGGACGGATTTCCACCGGTCTAATGTCCATTGCTCGTGTTTCTTGGCCCAAGTGTTTGCTCGTGTTTCTTCTTATTGGTGACCTTTAGTAGTGGTTTCTTTGCCGCAATTCGACCATGAAAGCCTGTTGATGTTGAGATGTGTCTGTTACTTGAACTCTGAAGCATTTATTTGGGCTGCAATTTCTGAGGTTGGTGACTCTAATGAACTTATCCTCTGCAGCAGAGGTAACTCTGGGTCTTCCATTCCTGTGGCGGTCCTCATGAGAGCCAGTTTCATCATAGCGCTTGATGGTCCGAAATGACTGACCTTCATGTCGGACTGTCGTTTTTCTTTGCTTATTTGAGGTGTTCTTGCCAAAATATGGACTTGGTTTTTTACCAAATAGGGCTGTCTTCTGTATACCCCCCTACCTAGTCACAACACAACTGATTGGCTCAAACACATTGAGAAGGTAAGAAATTCCACAATTTAACTATTAAGAATGCATACCTGTTAATTGAAATGCATTCCAGGTGACTACCTCATGAAGTTGGTTGAGAGAATGCCAAGCGTGTGCAAAGCTGTCATCAAGGCTATTTGGGTGGCTATTTGAAGAGTCTCAAATATAAAATATTTTTTAATTTGTTTAACACTTTTTTGGTTACTACATTATTCCATATATGTTATTTCATAGTTTGTCTTCACTATTATTCTACAATGTCGAAAACTGTAAAAATAAATTAAAACCCTTGAATTAGTAGGTGTTCTAAAACTTTTTGAACGGTAGTGTGTGTATATGTGTGCAAAAGTTTTAGGCAGGTGTGAAAAAATGCTGTAAAGTAAGAATACTTTCAAAATTAGACATGTTAATAGATTATATTATCAATTAACTAACTAAATGCAAAGTGATTGAACAGAAGAAAAGTCTAAATCAAATCCATATTTGGTGTGACCACCCTTTGCCTTCAAAACAGCATCAATTCTTCTAGGTACATTTGCACAAAGTCGGGGATTTTGTAGGCATATAGTCAGGTGTCTGATTAAACAATTATACCAAACAGGTGCTAATGATCATCAATTCAATACGTAGGTTGAAACACAATCATTAACTGAAACAGAAACAGCTGTGTAGGAGGAATAAAACTGGGTGAGGAACAGCCAAACTCAGCTCACAAGGTGAGGTTGCTGAAGACAGTTTACTGTCAAGTCATACACCATGGCAATACTGAGCACAGCAACAAGATACAAGGTAGTTATACTGCATCAGCAAGGTCTCTCCCAGGCAGAAATTTCAAGACAGACAGGGGTTTCCAGATGTGCTGTCCAAGCGCTTTTGAAGAAGCACAAGGAAACAAGGACCGTAGACGCAGTGGTCGACCAAGGAAACTTACTGCAGCAGATGAAAGACACATGATGCTTACTTCCCTTTGCAATCAGAAGATGTCCAGCAGTACCATTAGCTCAGAATTGGCAGAAAACAGTGGGACCCTGGTACACACATCTACTGTCCGGAGAACTCTGGTCAGAAGTGGCCTTCATGGAAGACTTGCGGCCAAAAAGCCATACCTCCAACGTGGAAACACAAGGCCAAGAAACTCAACTATGCACAAAAACACAGGAACTGGGTGTAGAAAAATGGCAGCATGTGCTCTGGACTGAGGAGTAAACGTGAAATATTTGGCTGTAGCAGAAGGCAGTTTGTTTGCCGAAGGGCTGGAGAGTGGTACACGCAAGAGTGTCTGCAGGCAACAGTGAAGCATGGTGGAGGTTCCTTGCAAGTTTGGGGCTGCGTTTCTGCAGATGAAGTTGGGGATTTGGTTAGAATTAATGGTTTCCTCAATGCTGAGAAGTACAGGCAGATACTTATCCATCATGCAATAACATCAGGGAGGCATCTGATTGGCCCCAAATGTATTCTGCAGCATTACAACGACCCCAAACATACAGCAAAAGTCATTAAGAACTATCTTCAGCGTAAAGAAGAACAAGGAGTCTTGGAAGTGATGGTATGGCCCTCACAGAGCCCTGACCTCAACATTGAGTCTGTCTGGGATTACATGAAGAAAGAGAACCATTGGAGGCTGTCTAAATCCACAGAAGAACTGTGGTTAGTTCTCCAAGATGTTTGGGCCAACCTACCTGCTGAGTTCCTTCAAAAACTGTGCGCAAGCGTACCTAGAAGAATTGATGCTGTTTAGAAGGTATGGTGGTCACACCAAATATTGATTTGATGTAGATTTCTTCTGTTCACTCACTTTGCATTTTGTTAATTGATAAATAAACTATTAACATGTCTTTTTTTTGATAGCATTCTTACACCTACCTAAAACTTTTGCACAGTACATGCATGTATAAAATCTACACCCGTGGTCACCAACTGGTCCATCGCGATCGCCTAGTCGATCTCCAAGGCATTCTTAGTTGATCACCAAACATTTCTGTAAAAAAAACAACAATGATAAAGCCTTGCGTTCCTATTTATTTTTTGGCGCTGTTGACGGTAGGTGCACTTGATTCAGCAGCCCTAGCCCCGGGAAGGCAAAGTCTTTCCTTGTTTAACCATTTCATATGTCTGAAGGTAGAACTCCGCCTAACCAGCAGGCCCAGAGAGCAAATCACATGTACCTACTGAGATTTCAAAATGTTTAAAACTATGACTGGAGAGAGACAACGAATTAAGAGCTGCTGTTTTTTTAACGAGTCGACTAGTCGGAGCGCCAAGTTGTTATTCAGTACTGTCAACAATACTTTGTTCAACATTTTTAAAAGCCATAAAATGCACGTTCTCTTTCCACTTATGCACTGGAGCTGCAATGAAGGAGTATAGCAAAGTGTTCCGATAAGCTTGCGTTGAAGTTGTTAGCGGCTTTTAATATCGATAAATCTCACTTTCTCTGGTCATAGGAGTAACAACATTAATTGGTGCATGAGGCAGAAATAATGCAGTGCAACTTGAATTCAGCCATCAGGTGGAAGACTGTCCCCTTTTCTCAGTGGAGGGACACAGAGCGGAGGGACGGTGAGTTGGGTGAGAGGCAGACTCACCGCTGCTCCCACTCCTTCCCTCCCTTAGACTGACCATCAGATGCAGGCCATCAGTCCAATAAAACAAAAAGCGAATTATTATGCTCACTCATTTTTGTATTATTTCTGAGGTACAACTTATCTATTACTAGTGATCTGGTACCGTTTTATATCATTTCAAAAGTCTGAGAACAACATTGGCAGGGAAATTCACACATAGCCAATATGCAGTGAGAATGCCTACTGCACAAACCTCATTGCTAGATTACATTTACATTTACGTCATTTAACAGACGCTCTTATCCAGAGCGACTTACAAATTGGTGCATTCACCTTATGATATCCAGTGGAACAACCACTTTACAATAGTACATCGATATCTTTTTTTTGGGGGGGGGGGGTTAGAAGGATTACTTAATCCTATCCCAGGTATTCCTTAAAGAGGTGGAGTTTCAGGTGTCTCCGGAAGGTGGTGATTGACTCCGCTGTCCTGGCGTCGTGAGGGAGCTTGTTCCACCATTGGGGTGCCAGAGCAGTGAACAGTTTTGACTTGGCTGAGCGGGAACTGTGCTTCCGCAGAGGTAGGGAGGCGAGCAGGCCAGAGGTGGATGAACGCAGTGCCCTTCTTTGGGTGTAGGGACTGATCAGAGCCTGAAGGTACGGAGGTGCCGTTCCCCTCACAGCTCCGTAGGCAAGCACCATGGTCTTGTAGCAGATGCGAGCTTCAACTGGAAGCCAGTGGAGTGTGCGGAGGAGCGGGGTGACGTGAGAGAACTTGGGAAGGTTGAACACCAGACGGGCTGCGGCATTCTGGATGAGTTGTAGGGGTTTGATGGCACAGGCAGGGAGCCCCGCCAACAGCGAGTTGCAGTAATCCAGACGGGAGATGACAAGTGCCTGGATTAGGACCTGCGCCGCTTCCTGTGTGAGGCAGGGTTGTACTCTGCGAATGTTGTAGAGCATGAACCTACAGGATCGGGTCACCGCCTTGATGTTAGCGGAGAACAACAGGGTGTTGTCCAGGGTCACGCCAAGGCTCTTAGCACTCTGGGAGGAGGACACAATGGAGTTGTCAACCGTGATGGCGAGATCATGGAACGGGCAGTCCTTCCCCGGGAGGAAGAGCATCTCCGTCTTGCTGAGGTTCAGCTTGAGGTGGTGATCTGTCATCCACACTGATATGTCTGCCAGACATGCAGAGATCTGATTCGCCACCTGGTTATCAGAAGGGGGAAAGGAGAAGATGAATTGTGTGTCGTCTGCGTAGCAATGATAGGAGAGACCATGTGAGGATATGACAGAGCCAAGTGACTTGGTGTATAGCGAGAATAGGAGAGGGCCTAGATCTGAGCCCTGGGGGACACCAGTGGTGAGAGCACATGGTGCGGAGACGGATTCTCGCCATGCCACCTGGTAGGAGCGACCTGACAGGTAGGACGCAATCCAAGAGTGAGCCGCGCCGGAGATGCCCAACTCGGAGAGGGTGGAGAGGAGGATCTGATGGTTCACAGTATCAAAGGCAGCAGATAGGTCTAGAAGGATGAGAGCAGAGGAGAGAGAGTTATCTTTAGCAGTGTGGAGAGCCTCCGTGACACAGAGAAGAGCAGTCTCAGTTGAATGATCAGTCTTGAAACTTGACTGATTTGGATCAAGAAGGTCGTTCTGAGAGAGATAGCAAGAGAGCTGGCCAAGGACGGCACGCTCAAGAGTTTTGGAGAGGAAAGAAAGAAGGGATACTGGTCTGTAGTTGTTGACATCGGGGATCGAGTGTAGGTTTTTTGAGAAGGGGTGCAACTCTCGCTCTCTTGAAGACGGAAGGGACGTAGCCAGCGGTCAAGGATGAGTTGATGAGCGAGGTGAGGTAAGGGAGAAGGTCTCCGGAAATGGTCTGGAGAAGAGAGGAGGGGATAGGGTCAAGCGGGCAGGTTGTTGGGCGGCCGGCCATCACAAGTCGCAAGATTTCATCTGGAGAGAGAGGGGAGAAAGAGGTCAAAGCATAGGGTAGGGCAATGTGAGCAGGACCAGCGGTGTCGTTTGACTTAACAAACGAGGATCGGATGTCGTCAACCTTCTTTTCAAAATGGTTGAAAGTCGTCCGCAGAGAGGGAGGAGGAGGGGGGGAGGATTCCTAGGTGGCAAAGAGCTTCCTAGGGTTAGAGGCAGATGCTTGGAATTTAGAGTGGTAGAAAGTGGCTTTAGCAGCAGAAACAGAGGAAGAAAATGTGGAGAGGAGGGAGTGAAAAGATGCCAGGTCCGCAGGGAGGCTGGTTTTCCTCCATTTCCTCTCGGCTGCCCGGAGCCCTGTTTTGTGAGCTTGCAATGAGTCGTCAAGCCACGGGGCAGGAGGGGAGGACCGAGCCGGCCGGGAGGATAGGGGACATAGAGGGTCAAAGGATGCAGAAAGGGAGGAGAGGAGGGTTGAGGAGGCAGAATCAGGAGATTGGTTGGAGAAGGATTGAGCAGAGGGAAGAGATAATAGGATGGAAGAGGAGAGAGTAGCAGGAGAGAGAGAGCGAAGGTTGCGACGGCGCAATACCATCTGAGTAGGGGCAGAGTGAATAGTGTTGGAGGAGAGCGAGAGGGAAAAGGATACAAGGTAGTGGTCGGAGACTTGGAGGGGAGTTGCAGTGAGATTGGTAGAAGAACAGCATCTAGTAAAGATGAGGTCAAGCGTATTGCCTGCCTTGTGAGTAGGGGGGGACGGTGAGAGGGTGAGGCCAAAAGAGGAGAGGAGTGGAAAGAAGGAGGAAGAGAGAAATGAGTCAAAGGTAGACATAGGGATGTTAAAGTCACCCAGAATTTTGAGGGGTGAGCCATCCTCAGGAAAGGAACTTATCAAGGCGTCAAGCTCATTGATGAACTCTCCAAGGGAACCTGGAGGGCGATAAATGATAAGGATGTTAAGATTGAATGGGCTAGTGATTGTGACAGCATGGAATTCAAAGGAGGAGATAGACAGATGGGTCAGGGGAGAAAGAGAGAATGTCCACTTGCTCTCGGGGTATGCGAGAACACGTGGTCAGACGAGGAGAGAGCAGTAGGAGTAGCAGTGTTTTCTGTGGTAATCCATGTTTCCGTCAGTGCCAAGAAGTCGAGGGACTGGAGGGTAGCATAGGCTGAGATGAACTCTGCCTTGTTGGCCGCAGACCGGCAGTTCCAGAGGCTGCCGGAGACCTGGAACTCCACGTGGGTTGTGCGCGCTGGGACCACCAGGTTAGAGTGGCAGCGGCCATGCGGTGTGAAGCGTTTGTGTGGCCTGTGCAGAGAGGAGAGAACAGGGATAGACAGACACATAGTTGACAGGCTACAGGAGAGGCTACGCTAATGCAAAGGAGATTGGAAAGAAAATTAACTAAACAACTGGGGAAGCGAGAGAGCAGGGCCTCCCTCACTAACCATTCGCTGAAACACTCAAATATAACTATTCCAACTTCCACTTAGAAATGATAATTGATGTAAACTACAGTGGTTCAATGTTTCCAGGAATAGGCTCAAACTTAGTTTATTCAGCTAGATAACTTGGTACAGTATTCTTCCATGAAACCCACCCAGTGCACCGTGTCCTATGACGCCGTAGCTAACTAGCATCCAATAACACATGGTTAGCACCAATACTTGGTTACAACAAACTACCAATGGATCATTCGTGTCCGTGTCTAGTTCCTTTCATAATGCAGAAGTAATTAAATGTTGGCTAGCTAACAAAGTCAGTCCTGCTAGCTACACAAGTGGACTACACAACTCGAAAGCTTACGTTGCAAAAATCTTATTGACTAAAAATGATACAGTACTGCTAGCTGGTAGAGTTGGCTAGCTAGCAGTGGCTGCGTTTACCTTTATCTTTGATACAAAGACAACTATGTAGCTAGCTAACGTTACACTAATCAAATCGTTCCGTTGTAATGTATTTAGTTTCTAAAGTACCGCTAGTTACTGTTTTTAATTGGTTAATGTTGCATAGGCTAAATGAATTTAAGTCATGTTTAAAAAATCTAAGCAGTAGATCAAATCAAACTTTATTTGTTACATGCGCCGAATAAAACAGGTGTAGACCTTACCATGAAATGCTTACTTACAAGCCCTTAACCAACAATGCAGTTCAAGAAAGAGTTAAGAAAATAATTACCAAATAAACTAAAAAGTAACACAGTAAAATAACAATAACGAGGCTATATACAGTGTGTACCGGTACTGAGTCAATGTGCAGGGTACAGGTTAGGTATGGGTAAAGTGACTATGCATAGATAATAAACTGTAAGTAGCAGCAGTGTAAAAACAAATGGTGGTGGGTGTCAATGTAAATAGTCCGGGTGGCCATTTTGATTAATTGTTCAGCAGTCTTATGGCTTGGGGGTAGAAGCTGTTAAGGAGCCGTTTGGTCCTAGACTTGGCGCTCCGGTACCGCTTGCTGTGCGGTAGAGAGAACAGTCTATGACTTGGGTGACAGGAGTCTTTATTACTTTTTTGGGCCTTCCTCTGACACCGCCTAGTATATAGGTCCTAGATGGCAGGAAGCTTGGCCCCAGTGATGTACTGGGCCGTACACACTGCCCTCTGTAGTGCCTTACGGATGCCGAGCAGTTGCCATACCAGGCAGTGATGCAACCGGTCAGGACACTTTCAATGGTGCAGCTGTAGAATTTTTTTGAGGATCTGGGGACCCATTCCAAATCTTTTCAGTCTCCTGAGGGGAAAAAGTGTTGTCGTGCCCATTTCACGACTGTCTTGATGTGTCTGGACCATGATAGTTTGTTGGTGATGTGGACACCAAGAAACTCTAGAATCGCTCTACTACAGCCCCGTCGATGTTAATGGGGGCCTGTTTGGCCCACCTTTTCCCATAGTCCACGATCAGCTCCTTTGTCTTGCTCACATTGAGGGAGAGGTTGTTGTCCTGGTATACTGCCAGGTCTGACCTCCTCCCTATAGGCTGTCTCATTCTTGTTGGTAATCAGGCCTACCATTGTTGTCTTCAGCAACTTAATGATGGTGTTGGGCCAATCGTCATGGGTGAACAGGGAGTACAGGAGGGGACTAAGCACGCACCCCTGAGGGGCCCCAGTGTTGAGGATCAGTGTGGCAGACGTGTTAACCACTCTTACCACCTGGTGGCAGCCCGTCAAGAAGTCCAGGATCCAGTTGCAGAGGGAGGTGTTCAGTCCCAGGGTCATTAATGATGAGCTTTGTGGGCATGATGGTGTTGAACACTGAGCTGTAGTCAATGAACAGCATTCTCACATGGGTGTTCCTTTTGTCCAGGTGGGAAAGGGCAGTGTGGAGTGCGATTGAGATTGCGTCATCTGTGGATCTGTTGCGGCAGTATGCGAATTGGAGTGGGTCTAGGGTATCCGGGATGATGCTGTTGATGTGAGCCAAGACCAGCCTTTCAAGCACTTCATGGCTACCGACGTGAGTGTTCCATGGCGGTAATTTAGGCAGGTTACCTCGCTTCCTTGGGCACAGGGACCATGGTGGTCTGCTTGAAACATGTAGGTATTATACTCGGTCAGGGAGAGGTTGAAAATGTCAGTTAAGACACTTGCCAGTTGGTCCACGCATGCTTTGAGTACACGTCCTGGTAATCCGTCTGGCCCCACGGCTTTGTGATTGTTGACCTGTTTTAAAGGTCTTGCTCACATTGGCTACCGAGAGCGTTATCACAGTCGTCTGAACAGCTGGTGCTCTAATGCATGCTTCAGTGTTGCTTGCTTCGAAGCAAGCATAAAATGCATTTAGCTCGTCTGGTAGGCTCACTGGGCAGCGCGTGGCTGGGTTTCCCTTTGTAGTCCGTAATAGTTTTTAAACCTTGCCACATCCGACGAGAGTCAGAGCCAGTGTAGTAGGATTCAGTCTTAATCCTGTATTGAAGCTTTGCATGTTTGATGGTTCGTCTGAGGGCGTTGCGGAATTTCTTATAAGCGTCTGGATTAGTGTCCCGCTTCTTGAAAGTGGCAGCTCTAACCTGTAGCTTGATGCGGATGTTATCTGTAATCCATGGCTTCTGGTTGGGATATGTACAGTACGTACAGTCACTGTGGGGACAACGTCGATGCACTTATTGATGAAGCCAATGATTGAGGTGGTATACATCTCAATGTCCTTGGATGAATCCCGGAACATATTCCAGTATTCCAGGCTAATAAAACAGTCCTGTAGCGTAGCATCCATGACATCTGACCACTTCTGTATTGAGCGAGTCACTTACTTTTTGCGTGTAAGCAGGAATCACGAGGATAGAATTATGGTCAGATTTGCCAAATGGAGGGCGAGGGAGAGCTTTGTATGCGTCTCTGTGTGTAGAGAAAAGGTGGTCTAGTGTCCCCCCCCCTCCTGTTGCACTCGTGACATGCTGGTAGAAATTAGGGAAAAGCGATTGAAGATTGCCTGCATTAAAGTTCCCGGAGAGCCGCTTCTGGATGAGCACTTTCTTGTTTGCTTATGGCCTTTTAGAGCTGGTTGAGTGCGATCTTAGTGCCAGCATCGGTTTGTGGTGGAAAATGGACGGCTATGAATAATATAGATGAGAACTCTTGTTACATAGTGTGGTCTACAGCTTATCATAAGGTACTCTACCTCAGGCTAGCTACACCTCAAGACTTCTTTAATAGTAGACATTGCGCAACGGCTGTTATTGACAAATAGACAGACACCCCTGGCCCTCGTCTTACCAGACGTAGCTTCTCTGTCCTGCCGATGCATGGAAAATGCCGCCAGCTCTATATTATGTGTCGTCGTTCAGCCACGATTCTGTGAAACATAAGATATTACAGTTATTAATGTCCCCTTGGTAGGATAGGCTTGCTCGTAAATCATCCATTTTTTTCCAATGATTGCACGTTGGCCAATAGAACGGATGGTAGTGGAGGTTTACTCACTCGCCTACGAATTCTCAGAAGGCAGCCCAACCTTTTTCGCCGTCTTTTCTTCATGCAAATGACAGGGATTTGGGCCTGTTCCCAAGAAAGCAGTATATCCTTTGCGTCGGACTCGTTAAAGAAAATATCTTTGTCCGGTTCGAGGTGAGTAATCGCTGTTCTGATGTCCAGAAGTTATTTTCAGTCATAAGAGACGGTAGCAGCAACATTATGTACAAAATAGGTTACAAACAACGCAAAAAAACAAACAAAATAGCACAGTTGGTTAGGAGCCCGTAAAACGGCAGCCATCCCCTCTGGCGTCAATCATAAGATCTTGGCTTGCATTTTGACTCAAAGTGATCTTGACTCAGAAAAGGTTGATGACTACTGATCTACGCTAATTGAAGCAGATTTAACAAGTGACATCAATGAGGGATCATTGTGCAGGTGTTCTTAATGATTTGTGTGTGTGTGTGTGTGTGTGTGTGTGTGTGTGTGTGTGTGTGTGTGTGTGTGTGAGTGTGAGTGTGTGTGTGTGTGTGTGTGTGTGTGTACACACTATTTATACAAAAGTATGTGGACACCCCTTCAAATAAAAGGCTATTTCAGACACACCCGTTGCTGACAGGTGTATGAAATCGAGCACACAGCCATGCAATCTCCAAAGACAAACATTGGCAGTAAATTGGCCTTACTGAAGAACTCTTGACTTTCAGCGTGGCACCGTCCTAGGATGCCACTTTTCCAACAAGTCAATTCATCAAATTTCTGCCCTGCTAGAGCTGCCCCAGTCAACCGTAAGTGCTGTGCTGTTATTGTGAAAAGTACATTCTAGATGATTCTGTGCTTCCAAATATGTGGCAACAGTTTGGGGTAGGCCCTTTCCTGTTTTAGCATGTTAATGCCCCAGTGCACAAAGCGAGGTCCATACAGGAATGGTTTGTCAAGATCGGTGTGAAAGAACTTTACTGGCCTGCACAGAGCCCTGACCTCAACCCCATCAAACACCTTTCGGATGAATTGGAATGCCGACTGCGAGCCAGGCCTAATCGTCCGACCTCACTAATGCTCTTGTGGCTGAATAGAAGCAAGTCCCTGCAGCAATGTTCCAACATCTAGTGGAAAGCCTTCCCAGAAGAGTGGAGGCTGTTATAGCTGTAAAGTGGGGACCAAATCCATATTAATGCCCATGATTTTGGAATGAGATGTTCGACAAGCTGGTGTTCACATACTTTTGTGTGTGTGTGTGTACAGTATATTGCCTAGTTGTGTGTGTGTGTGTGTGTGTGTGTGTGTGTGTGTGTGTGTGTGTGTGTGTGTGTGTGTGTGTGTGTGTGTGTGTGTGTGTGTGTGTGTGTGTGTGTGTGTGTGTGTGTGTGTGTGTGTGTGTGTGCGTGCGTGCGTGTGTGTGTGTGTGTATATATATATTGAATTTTGTATGTGCCATTCTGCATTTCAAGTGATGAACCTACGAATGTTTTCCAGTGGAACCAGACCCTCCAATAGCGCTGAACTGGACCCTGCTGAATGTGGGTCTAACCGGGAGCCACTTTGACATCATGGTGAGCTGGGAGCCGCCACACTCTGCAGACGTGCCGATGGGCTGGATGACGCTACAATACGAGGTGCAGTACCGTGAGGTCAATTCAACACTGTGGAGGATGGTGAGTCTACACCCTAGCAGTTAGCTGACTAGTGGTGGCTATTATGCATGATACATTTGCGAGACATTCTACTGCACTTATGGATAAAGTAACACAAGCATTTCACTGCACCTGCCAGAAGACCTGCAAATATGTGTATGCAACCAATTAACTTTGATTTGATTACCCTTCCATGAGGACTCTGACTCGTTTGGTCAAACTGTTGCAGATCCCACCATTTTGTCATTTCAGAATCTTTACATAGGGCTCTATTCAATCCGTATCGAGGAAGTTCAGCATTACAGCATGGTTTAAATTCCCGCGTTAGCGGAGACTGCATTTACGGTGTAAACGGTGTATATTGTCAGCTAACCTTGACCTTACCATTTCTATCACGCAATCTGCAACGCTTCAGCGACACAGATTGAATAGATTCCTAAATGTAGTTTTCAGTGCTCATATACACCTTCATCTGGACAGACCTGCTAAGACTGCTGTCCATGTAATTTTGACATGACCAAGTTTTACGGCATTATTTTATAAGTGCCTAATAATCAAAAGTCTTATGCCTCCTCCCACGTTGTAATTTAGAACAGACTGCCTCTTTCCCACTCTGTCCTCTCATTCTCCCTCTTTCATGTTATCTCCCTCCATGCAAGGGAACATGAGTCTAATCTTGGGGGTAATCTACCAAAGTGACATACCAAGGCTCTACTGCTTTTGTTGATTCAGGTCCTTATATGGATGAAACCTGCAGGTGTAAGTTTGTCTCGCCTGCTGTGTGGGTGCTATTCACCAACTTACTGGTGTGAAACCTCTGTTTTGACTGCACCCCCCAGGTGGACCTTGAGAAGGGGATGCAGCGATCGCTGTACGGGCTGCGCACCAACACAGATCACGAGGTCAGGGTGAGGTGCAAGACACTGGCATCTCGTAACTTTGGGGAATTCAGCGACTCCATAGTCATACACATCCCCACTAAAGGTACTGACATGTATAGTTTTTATATACTGTCATATAAATGTAACATGTTATAACATATATGATGTCTCTGTTTTGAATCATATTTATTGCCTTCTATATATGTGTGCTCAGAGTCCCGATTTCCAGTTCCTGTCCTGCTTGTCTTTGCTGCCTTGGGGTTAGCAGTCATCCTAATACTGGTCATCTATTCCCAGCAACAGAAGTAAGATTTACTTTTGCCTGTTACTCTGTCTTAAAATAATATGTTCAACCTCTTCAGATAAATATAAAGTCTTATGCAACATGTGTGCCTGTTAATAACTATTCCTCTATCTTTCTTCAAGGTTGATGATGATTCTCCTGCCTCCAATTCCTGGTCCCAAAATCAAAGGAATCGACCCTGAGCTCTTCAAGGTATTAATTTGACACAATTAAAAAAAGCGGGGAGACAATATGAAGTGCCAGCGAGGTTGTAATAAATGTATGTTTCCCCTTTAAACTAACTCTGAGGTATTATCTGTCGTTGTCCATAGAAAGGTAAGTTGGCTGAGCTGACCTCCATCCTGGGCGGCCACCCTGACCTGAGGCCAGAGCTGTACTGTGAAGACCCCTGGGTGGAGTTCATCGAGCTGGACATGGAGGAGCCCAACGACAGGCTGACTGAGCTGGACACACAGTGCTTGATGGACCGCTCGCCCTCCTCAGACTGTCCCCCTCTCACCATTGGCTTCGGAGATGACGACTCTGGCCGGGCCAGCTGCTGTGACCCTGATCTGCCTGAACCAGAGGCCTTCCCCTTCCATCCCCTCCTCTCCAACACCAGCCTGGAGCCCTCTGGTGCCAGCACTGAGGCCAGCTCCCCAGTCCAGACCCCCACCACAGGGAAGAATCTCTGGGCTGTCCCTGGCAGGGAGGACCTCTATACCCAGGTGAGTGAGGTGAGACCCACTGGCGAAGTGCTGCTGATGCCTGAGGAGGAGAGCAAGGTTGAGAAGGATGCAGAGAAGAAGGCTGAGGGAAAGGAGAAAGAGAAGCCGAGGAAGGAGTTTCAGCTGCTGGTGGTGAATGCTGACGGGGGAGGTTACACCACAGAGTTAGATGCTGAGAAGATGAGTGCTAAACTCCCCACTGGGAGAGGCAACCAGCCTGCTCGAACAGAGGATAGTAGGCTTGCGCAGGGACAGCCCTTTGGGGAGTACCAGAGCCTGTACTTTGAGGCTGAAATGCCCCCCATCCCACCTGCCTCTCCCATCTCCCCACTGCCCCCTGTCTCTGTCTACACCATGGTGGAGGAAGTAGACAGGCAGAACAGCCTAATTCTGAAGCCCAGCCCCCCACCTGCACCCCAGCCAGTCTTAATCAAGCTGCCCCTTCCTACACCAGAGGGGTACCTGACCCCTGACCTACTGGGCAATATTACACCATAACTCAGAGGTGTAGAGACTATGCTATTGCACACAGATCAGAGGTGGCATTGGAATTCAGTGACTATAAATCAAAGAGTAGGGTGCCAAATATTATACCTTCAAAAATGAGGGGGGTCCCCTGCCTGTCCCACCTCTTATCCTTCCTTCTCCCAACATGACAGCTACAGACATTTTGAGGTTTGGTAAGAAGGATGGGGAGGTCAGGGGAGGGGTCTGTTCTTCAAGGTCTGAACTGATGTGCCACACCTGTCTGCTAACACCTTAACTGAGAAAACAAAGGATATAGAAGGACAAGAAGGGATTATGGTCTCTCATAGGAGCTGGCCGTATGAAATATCTTAACACATTACTAATATTTTTGAAGAACATTATCTATAAGTGACTTGAATTGCCAGCACAAGATACAGATAGTTAACTTAAGTGGTATTGTTGATAATGTTGTTTACAATAATCCCAATTATTGGTTCTTACAACTGAAAAGTATTTACAGATCGGAATAGGGTCAAAGGGGAAACATTTGGTGAACAAGTGGGAATACACCATCTGTGTTCTGCTGATTGACTGTGGCTTCTCGACCAATCTATGAGTAGGTCATTGTCTGTTTTTCCATAAATACACAAATGTGTTTTATCAAAAATTATATATTTTTTCTGCTTACTATGATGTTCGCTTACAAAAAGGGGACTATCAAATGATTGTCAGATGATCCTTCTGGGGAGCAGTAAATGGTAATGGATCTTTACTCTACAGCTATAATGTTATAAATAAACATCTTTCACATTTAAACTGTACTGATTCCATTCATTTGATGTAGTACTGATGCTTTGAGTTGTCGCGTTGGACTAGGCTCCATTTGATTTCACAGCGTCAACAAATACCGATCGCTTGGTGAACATCTTCTGATTGCACTCACCTGCAACACTGACCCCATGGCATGCACAGACAAGATTTCCAACCATTGCTTAAAACTGATGTATAAACTTGATAGGTAACTTAACATATTGGAGAATAAAATACTGTTTCTCTCTTTTCTGAACTGCCCCATTTTGAAACTAGAGATGAAGTTTACAGCAGTAAGACTGAACAAGTTTATTGATAATTGCAACTTTCTGGAACCGGTAACTTTAACATGAAGCAGGAGGACATAGCTAGTTCATCAATTAACTTAGCTAGCTATTAGCTAGCCAGTATACTAACGTTAAGCTAGCTAACATTAGCTAACTAACGTTAACTGTTAAGATATCCTGGTCATAGTAGGCTATGTTGAACTCGCCTTCAAACTTTTGAATCTATGATCTGTAGCATTTAAATGGATTTTAAAGTAGCCACCTATCAGGATTGTGTTATCTTTAGTGATAGAGGGAGAGAGACGGGTCATGAGCAGATGAGCTCCCACATTTTCTCAGCATGTTTTAAAAAAATGATCTAGAGTTAGACAAACTTGGATTTTTTGGCAGGGACATATACAAGATGCTACTCTAAACAAAACTCCAAACCTACAACCTGATTTTGGATGGAATTACCTGGAATGCTTCCTACACCCAAGGATTATTATTCCCAAACTATACAGCAAATGCTGTGTCAAACAAACAGAAACCTGAAAACACCATCCAACCTGGAACTGAGTAAGTAATGCTTAGTCTGAAGCTATTTTTTACTTTCAAAAGCCAGAAGAAACATACATTACAATGATATATTTTACTTTATAAGGACTGAATGCTAAGGCTACCAAGCTTGCTAGGAAAAAGAGATACAACTTCAATTAGCACTGACGTTTGAAACGAGAGGTGTCAAAGCCCTTGAGCCCAACAATGGCAGGAGAGCCCCAACCAAATGGAGAGGTCTTGGAAGCACCCTCCTGCTGTTCAGAGGTAATTCAAATACAGTACCCTCTGTATGTAAAGAATAATACAAATATACTTTTTGCTGACTATTATAAAAATGGGAACATAAGCAACTTTATCTTTCACACAGACCATCCCCTGGCATGGCACAGTGCTATATTAACACACTACCCCTGTGTTAAGAGGGGGGGGGGTTGTTACCGATGGGTGGAAACTCAGGATACTAGACAACGAGGACTCTGAGTCTGCTAATATGAATCTCTATAAGTCTGGAATAGTATTAGTACAGGGCAACCACAAACAGTTTCAGCTGGACTTTCACCTAATCAAGGAAATAGCTCTCCCTTGAGAAAGATACCCCCACCCCGAGCGGGTCAGACCAGACAACTTCATTACATAACCCCCACAGATGAGCAACCCCAAGCAGAAAGTCAACCTCCCAGCACAGAGTACTACTCCCTCATTGAAATGAGGGATAAATTCACCCAGCTGGAGGTAAGGCAGGTGGAGCTGGAACAGCAGGTGATTACACTCCAGTCAGCACAGACCCAGACAACAGTTCAGCACAACAACACCCCCTTAACTAGACCTGGAGAGCTAGAGGTGGAGAGGACATGTCTGCACTCTGGACTGTAGTGAGACAACATCTGCAGGAGAAAGAGCAGGAGCAGGGGAATAACAGAGCACTAGAGGAAAGGATCAGACTGCTGGAGGAGAGGGTGAGGGGGATGGAGGAAAGGATCAGACTGCTGGAGGAGAGGGAGAGGGGGATGGAGGAAAGGATCAGAGTGCTGGAGGAGAGGGAGAGGGGGATGGCGTGTGACAGAGAACAACCCATTAGAGAGGTGGCCACCCCTGCAAAGAAGCCAGCAGAACAGCCCACCTCAGCTCCCGACAAAAGTCTCGACAGCACAGCAGAACAGTCCACCCCACCCCCCCCCCCAATCAGCCACCCTGATAGCCCTCCTGACCACCCCCCCACACCCATTGACAACATACACAAGACACAGATTGTGCTCCTTATGGACTCAAACAGAAAATATATACAAGAAAAAAACTTTTTACCAAACACAGTGTCTAAACTTTGGTGTCCAAACACCCAGCGCGCCCTAGACCTGCTGTTTGAGGACCAACTAGGGTCACCCAGCCACATAATAATACACACAGGCACAAACGACCTGAGAGCACAGCAGGAAAGGGTGGGCACAGCACTCAAGGAAGTGATTGAAAAAGCTTCTTCTACTTTCTCCAACACACAAGTGGTTATCTCCACCTTGCTACCACAAAAATGCTTCCACCCTGCTACCATACAGCAGGTAAACGCAAGTATTTCCCGTGACTGTGCTTCAAAACCAAATGTTTACCAGGCCCACCACTCAACTCTGGACTTGAACAGACTTTATGACCAGGTCCACTTATACAAGGCAGCAGTGCCCACCTTCGCCCGGATGCTTTAAGGATATCGCTCTCAAATGCAGCCCCAACACTTCACACAGGAGCAACAAAACAATAGACACCCCGCCTATGTGTAGGCCCCCGGACCTACACATAGAGGACCCACGCCGAGAGGACCTAGACATAGAGGACCCACGTCGAGAGGACCTACACATAGAGGACCCATGCCGAGAGGACCTACACATAGAGGACCCACGCCGAGAGGACCTACACATAGAGGACCCACGCATAGAGGACCTACACATAGAGGACCCACGCCGAGAGGACCTACACATAGAGGACCCATGCCGAGAGGACCTACATCCAGACCACAACACCACCAGCCACATCCACACCCCCACCCCAATCAATCAACACCCCCCCCCCCCAAGTCAACCATGCCCACACCTCATTTAGGCCCCCTCAGATCAGACCTATGCCCCTCCACTCCCGCAAAGAGGGCGTCAACATGGAAGTCACACATATGCCTAGACCGTGAGAAGGCAAACAGGACCAAGCCCCACTCTTACACTAGCCCAAGCCAATGGCATGTACCAGATGCTCAGCAGGCTCTGCTCTGACTTATTGGCCTGAGGCCAAACCACATGACCAACAACATTTATTATTTTTTTATTATTTTTTTATTTCACCTTTATTTAACCAGGTAGGCTAGTTGAGAACAAGTTGTCATTTACAACTGCGACCTGGCCAAGATAAAGCAAAGCAGTGTGACACAGACAACAACACAGAGTTACACATGGAGTAAACAATAAACAAGCCAATAACACAATAAACAAGTCAATGACACAGTAGAAAAAAATAAAGTCTATATACAATGTGTGCAAAAGGCATGAGGAGGTAGGCAATAAATTGGCCATAGGAGTGAATCATTTCAATTTAGCAGATTAACACTGGAGTGATAAATGAGCATATGATGATGCGCAAGTAGAAATACTGGTGTGCAAAAGAGCAGAAAAGTAAATAAAATAAAAACAGTATGGGGATGAGGTAGGTAGATTGGGTGGGCAATTTACAGATGGACTATGTACAGCTTCAGCGATCGGTTAGCAGCTCAGGTAGCTGATGTTTAAAGTTAGTGAGGGAAATAAAAGTCTCCAACTTCAGCGATTTTTGCAATTCGTTCCAGTCACTGGCAGCAGAGAACTTGAAGGAAAGGCGGCAAAATGAGGTGTTGGCTTTGGGGATTATCAGTGAGATATACCTGCTGGAACGTGTGCTACGGGTGGGTGTTGTTATCGTGACCAGTGAACTGAGATAAGGCAGAGCTTTACCTAGCATAGACTTATAGATGACCTGGAGCAAATGGGTTTGGCGACGAATATGTAGCGAGGGCCAGCCGACTAGAGCCTACAGGTCGCAGTGGTGGGTGGTATAAGGTGATTTGGTAACAAAACGGATGGCACTGTGATAGACTGCATCCAGTTTGCTGAGTAGAGTAATGGAAGCTATTTTGTAGATGACATCGCCGAAGTCGAGGATCGGTAGGATAGTCAGTTTTACTAGGGTAAGTTTGGCGGCGTGAGTGAAGGAGGCTTTGTTGCGAAATAGAAAGCCGATTCTAGATTTGATTTTGGAATGGAGATGTTTAATATGAGTCTGGAAGGAGAGTTTACAGTCTAGCCAGACACCTAGGTATTTATAGTTGTCCACATATTCTAAGTCAGAACCGTCCAGGGTGGTGATGCTAGTCGGGCGGGCGGGTGCGGGCAGCGAACGGTTGAAAAGCATGCATTTGGTTTTACTAGCGTTTAAGAGCAGTTGGAGGCCATGGAAGGAGTGTTGTATGGCATTGAAGCTTGTTTGGAGGTTTGTTAGCACAGTGTCGAAGGAAGGGCCAGAAGTATACAGAATGGTGTCGTCTGCGTTGAGGTGGATCTGGGAATCGCCCGCAGCAAGAGCGACATTGATATATACAGAGAAAATAGTCAGCCCGAGAATTGAACCCTGTGGTACCCCCATAGAGACTACCAGAGGTCCGGACAATATGCCCTCCGATTTGACACACTGAACTCTGTCTGCAAAGTGGTTGGTGAACCAGGCGCGGCAGTCATTAGAAAAATCAAGGCTATTGTGTCTGCCGATAAGAATACAGTGATTGACAGAGTCGAAAGCCTTGGCCAGGTCGATGAAGACGGCTGCACAGTACTGTCTTTTATCGATGGCGGTTAACATTGGACACTTTATGGAAGACAAAGCCTTCACTATCTCATCCTGGAATATCCAAGGCCTGAGGTCATCTCCCTTTGGCCTAAAGTGCAGGAACCTGGACTTCACCAAAGAAATTGGAAATACAGACATTGTCATTCTACAGGAAACATGGTATAGAGGAGATGGACCCACAGGTTGCCCTCTAGGGTACAGAGGGCTGGTAGTCCCATCCACAAAACTACCAGGTGTGAAACAGGGAAGGGACTCAGGGAGTATGCTAATTTGTTATAGAGCAGACCTAACTCACAGTATTAAATTAATCAAAACAGGAACATTTTACATTTGGCTAGAAATTCAAAAGGAAATAATCTTTACAGAGAAAAGTGTCCACTTGTGTGATACCTATATCCCCCCACAAGAATCCCCATACTTTAATGAAGACAGTTTCTCCATCCTGGAGGGGGAAATCAGTCATTTCCAGGCCCAGGGACATGTACAAGTCTGTGGCGACCTAAATGCCAGAACCGGACAAGAAACTGACACCCTCAGTATAAGGGGGACAAACACCTGCCTGGAGGTGACAGCATTCCCTCCCCCATATGCCCCCCTAGGCACAACTATGACAACATAACCAACAAAAATGGGTGACAACTCCTGCAGCTCTGTCGCACACTGGGCATGGCATGTACAGTTGAATTCGGAAGTTTACATACACTTAGGTTGGAGTCATTAAAACTCGTTTTTCAACCACTCCACAAATTTCTTGTTAACAAACTATAGTTTTGGCAGGTCAGTTAGGACATCTACTTTGTGCATGACACAAGACCTTTTTCCAACAATTGTTTACAGACAGATTATTTCACTTACAATTCACTGTATCACAATTCCAGTGAGTCAGAAGTTACACTAAGTTGACTGTGCCTTTAAACAGCTTGGAAGATTCCAGAAAATGATGTCATGGCTTTAGAAGCTTCTGATAGGAGGTGTACCTGTGGATGTATTTCAAGGCCTCCCTTCAAACTCAGTGCCTCTTTGCTTGACATCATGGGAAAATCAAAATAAATAAAAATTGTAGACCTCCACAAGTCTTGTTCATCCTTGGGAGCAATTTCCAAATGCCTGAATGTACCTCGTTCATCTGTACAAATAATAGTATGCAAGTATACACACCATGGAACCACACAGCCGTCAAACCACTCAGTAAGGAGACGCGTTCTGTCTCATAGAGATGAGCGTACTTTGGTGCGAAAAGTGCAAATCAATCCCAGAACAACAGCAAAGGATCTTACATTTTACATTTTAGTCATTTAGCAGATGCTCTTATCCAGAGCGACTTACAGTAGTTAATGCATACATTTCATTTCATTTTTTTTGTACTGGAGGAAACGGGTACAAAAGTATCTATATCCACAGTAAAACGAGTCCTATATCGACATAACCTGAAAGGCCGCTCAGCAAGGAAGAAGCCACTGCTCCAAAACCGCCATAAAAAAGACAGACTACAGTTTGCAACTGCACATGGGGACAAAGATCGTACTTTTTGGAAAAATGTCCTCTGGTCTGATGAAACAAAAATAGAACTGTTTGGCATAATGACCATCATTATGTTTGGAGAAAAAAGGGGGATGCTTGCAAGCCGAAGAACACCATCCTAACCGTGAAGCACGGGGGTGGCAGCATCATGAGGTAGGAAGATTATGTGGATATATTGAAGCAACATCTCAAGACATCAGTCAGGAAGTTAAAGCTTAGTTGCAAATGGATTCTTCCAAATGGACAATGACCCCAAGCATACCTCAAAAGTTGTAACAAAATGGCTTAAGGACAACAAAGTCAGGGTATTGGAGTGGCCATCACAAAGGCCTGACCTCAATCCTATAGAAAATCTGTGGGCAGAACTGAAAAAGCATGTGCGAGCAAGGAGGCCTACAAACCTGACTCAGTTACACCAGCTCTGTCAGGAGGAATGGGCCAAAATTCATCCAACTTATTGTGGGAAGCTTGTGGAAGGCTACCTGAAACGTTTGACCCAAGTTAAAGAATTTAAAGGCAATGCTACCAAATACTAATTGAGTGTATGTAAACTTCTGACCCACTGGGAATGTGATGAATTAAATAAAAGTTGAAATAAATCATTCTCTATTATTCTGACATTTCACAATCTTCAAATAAAGTGGTGATCCTAACTGACCTAAGACAGGGCATTTTTACTAGGATTAGGAATTGTGAAAAACTGAGTTTAAATGTATTTGGCTAAGGTGTATGTAAACTTCCGACTTCAACTGTAAATAGTTCATGGTAGGCTTCGAGGGGACTCCTATGGTAGGTACACCTATAGCTCATCTCTTGGCAGTAGTACTGTAGACTACTTTATCACTGACCTCAACCCAGAGTCTCTCAGAGCGTTCATAGTCAGCCCACTGACACCCCTATTAGATCACAGCAAAATCACAATCTACTTGAACAGAGCAATACTCAATTATGTGGCATCAAAGCTAAAGGAACTGAGTAATATTAAGAAATGCTATAGATGGAAGGAATGTAGTGTGGAAACCTACCAAAAAAACAATTAGGCAACAACAAATTCAATCCCTTTTAGACAACTTCCTGGACAAATCTTTCCACTGTAATAGTGAAGGTTTAAACTTGGAATTAGAAAATCTAAACAGTATATTTGACCTCTCAGCTTCCCTATCAAATCAAAAAAATTCAAACAGAAAACCGAAGAAAATTAACAACAATGACAAATTGTTTCAGGAAAAATGCAAAAACATAAGAAAGAAATGAAGATACCTGTCCAACCAAAAACATAGAGACCCAGAGTCTTCGCCTTCACTATGGTGAATTACTAAAACAATACAGAAATACACTATGGGAAAAGAAGGAACAGCATGTCAGAAATCAGCTCAATGTAATTGAAGAATCCATAGACTTTAAACACTTCTGGGAAAATTGGAAAACACTAAACAAACAACAACATGAAGCGTTATCTATCCAAAATGGAGATGTATGGGTAAACCACTTCTCCAATATTTTTGGCTCTATAACAAATAAACAAACAGCAAAAACATGTACATGATCAAATACAAATCTTTGAACCAACTATTAAAGACTACCAGAATCCACTGGATTCTCAAATTACCTTGAATGAACTACAGGACAAAATAAAAACCCTCCAACCCATAAATGCCTGTGGTGTTGATGGTATCCTCAATGAAATTATAAAATATACAGACAACAAATTCCAATTGGCTATACTTAACCTCTTTAACATCGTCCTTAGATCTGGCATCTTCCCCAATATTTGGAACCAAGGACTGATCACCCCAATCCACAAAAGTGGAGACAAATTTGACCCAAATAACTACCGTGGGAAATGTGTAACAGAATTGCTTCCGTCCCTCTCCTCACCCCAACCTGGGCTTGAACCAGGGACCCTCTGCACACATTGACAACAGCCACCCTCAAAGCATCGTTACCCATTGCTCCACAAAAGCCGCGGCCCTTGCAGAGCAAGGGGAACTATCTCAGGTCTCAGAGCGAGTGACGTTACCCGATTGAAACGCTATTAGTGCGCACCACCGCTAACTAACTAGCCATTTCACATCGGTTACATATGCATCTACAGCAATCTTGGACAAATCCTCTGCATTATCATTAACAGCACACTTGTACATTTCCTCAGTGAAAACAATGTACTGAGCAAATGTCAAATTGGCTTTTTACCAAATTATCGTACGACACCTCATATTCACCTGCACACCCTAATTGACAAACAAACAAACCAAAACAAAGGCAAAGTCTTCTCATGCTTTGTTGATTTCAAAAAGTCTTCAACACAATTTGGCATGCGGGCCTGCTATACAAATTGATGGAAAGTGGTGTTGGGGGAAAAACATACGACATTATAAAATCCATGTCCACAAACAACAAGTCTGCGGTTAAATTTATTTTCAGAGGGCTGTGGGGTGAGACAGGGATGCAGCTTAAGCCACACCCTCTTCAACATATATATAAACGAATTGGCGAGGGCACTAGAACAGTCTGCAGCCCCCGGCCTCACCCTACTAGAATCTGATGTCTAATGTCTACTGTTTGCTGATGATCTGGTTCTTCTGTCACCAACCAATGAGGGCCTACAGCAGCACCTAGATCTTCTGCACAGATTCTGCCAGACCTGGGCGCTGACAGTAAATCTCAGTAAGACCAAAATTATGGTGTTCCAAAAAAGGTCCAGTCGCCAGACCACAAATACAAACTATATCTAGACACCATTGCCCTAGAGCACAAAAAAATGATACATACCTTGACCTAAACATCAGCGCCACATGTAACTTCCACAAAGCTGTGAACGATCTGAGAGACAAGGCAAAAAGGGCCTTCTATGCCATCAAAAGGAACATAACATTCGACATACCAATAAGGATCTGGCTAAAAATACTTGAATCAGTTATAGAACCCATTGACCTTTATGATTGTGAGGTCTGGGGTCCGCTCACCAACCAAGAATTCACAAAATGGGACAAATACCAAATTGAGACTCTGCATCAGAGCCATTAAATGCAGAATTCTGCAAAAAAATCCTCAGTGTACAACGTAAAACACCAAATAATGCATGCAGAGCAGAATTAGGCCGACACCTTTTAATTATCCAAATCTAGAAAAGAGCCATTAAATTATACAACCACTTAAAAGGAAGCGATTCCCAAACCTTCCACAACAAAGCCATCACTTACTGGTCCTGGGGCTCTGTTCACAAACATGTACAGACCCCACAGAGCCCCAGGACAGCAACACAATTAGACACAACCAAAGAAAACATAAGAAAACAAAAATATAATTACTTGACACATTGGAAAGAATTATCAAAAACAGAGCAACCTAGAATGTTATTTGGCCCTAAACAGAGAGTACACAGTGGCAGAATACCTGACCACGGTGACTCACCCAAACTTAAAGAAAGCTTTGACTATGTACAGACTCAGTGAGCATAGCCTTGCTATTGAGAAAGGCCGCCGTAGGCAGCCCTGGCTCTCAAGAGAAGACAGGCTGTGTGCACACTGCCCACAAAATGGTGGAAACTGAGCTGCATTTCCTAACCTCCTGCCAAATGTATGACCATATTAGAGACACATAGTTCCCTCAGATTACACAGATCCACAAAGAATTCGAAAACAAACCCAATTTTGAAAAACTCCCTTATCTACTGGGTGAAATACCACAGTGTGCCATCACAGCAGCAAGATTTGTGACCTGTTGCCACAAGAAAAGGGCAAGCAGCAAAGAACAAACACCCATTTTAAATACAACCCATATTTACTGTTTACTGTTCATTTTCATAGTTTATTTCACTTTTGTTAATTATCTACTTCATTTGCTTTGGCAATGTTAACATATGTTTCCTTTGCCAATAAAGCCCCTTGAATTGAATTGAATTGAAATGATAGCTCTTTGGTCTGGTGTGAATAGCCAACAAAGTGACCAATACTAGGAATGTTGGTACTTACATTAGTACTTGAACTTTTACTAAAGTCCAGTTCCAATCAAACATGAACTTGTATTGGAGCTGTCCTTCTCAAAGGTAAATAGGCCTCAATGATAAACGCTATTTTAAAAACTATATTTAAAGTCTGTGTCTCCCTCTGGTGGTACTATAATGTAACATCAGTCCACCTGAAGATGTCGTCCTGCAGAGAGAGATGAGACTGAGGGGACAACAGCAGCAGTGTGAGCTCAGAGGGAATAGTCTCCTCAATTAGATACAGTACTTTATCTATTGTCTAATTCTAAGCTGTTTTGAAAAGGTTGGAATAAAATTAAATGGTAACACTCTGCTTTTCAGCTTTTAATTATCCTCTGTAAGATAGTGTCAGATCTGAAAAAGCAGCGTGAGAGGACAGTAGAGGTTAGGCCAGAAGGATTAAATTAACTGAATCGAACAATTATATTCTTGCATAATTAAATAGTTTGGATTCAAACAGAGAAACAAAATGTGTTGCCACTGCTTCCCCCTTGTGACCGGTTGTGGTCAGGAGCGGGAGGCTGAGGTTCAGAGGCTGGTGGCAGAGATTGTAGCTGTGGGACAGAGACACCAGAGGGAGCAGGAGATTGTGAAAGCAGCGCAGGAGAGAGGTGGACAGTGCTCACAGAGCAAACATAAGCACATATTACACAAACACACTGAGTGACTGATAGTGATCTGCTCCTCCTTCACCCAAATCCAGACAGCTGATGTTCTGAAAGAGCTGCAAAATCTGAATCCTTACAAATCAGCTGGCTCGACAATCTGGACCCTCTCTTTCTAAAATGATCCGCCGTAATTGTTGCAAACCCTATTACTAGCCTATTCAACATCTCTTTTGTATCGTCTGAGATCCCCAAAGATTGGAAAGCTACCGCAGTGATCCTCTTCAAAGGGGGTGACACTCTAGACCCAAACTGTTATAGACCTATATCCATCCTGCCCTGCCTTTCTAAAATCTTCGAAAGCCAAGTTAACAAACAGATTACCGACCATTTTGAATCCCACCGTACCTTCTCCACGATGCAATCTGGTTTCCGAGCTGGTCATGGGTGCACCTCAGGCACGTTCAAGGTCCAAAACGATATCCTAACCGCCATCGATAAAAGACAGTATTGTGCAGCCATCTTCATAGACCTTGCCAAGGCTTTCTACAATGTCAATCACCACATTCTTATCGGCAGACTCAACAGCCTTGGTTTGTCAAATGACTGCCTCGCCTGGTTCACCAACTACTTCTCAGATAGAGTTCAGTGTGTGAAATTGGAGGGCCTGTTGTCCAGACCTCTTTTCTCTGTATCAATGATGTCGCTCATGCAGCTGGTGATTCTCTGATCCACCTCTATGCAGACGACACCATTCTGTATACATCTGGTCCTTCTTTGGACACTGTATTAACAAACCTCCAAATGAGCTTCAATGCCATACAACACTCCTTCAGTGGCCTGCAACTGCTTTTAAATGCTAGTAAAACTAAATGCATGCTCTTCAACCGATCGCTGCCCGTACCCGCCCGTTCGACTAGCATCACTACTCTGGACGGTTCTGACCTAGAATATGTGGACAACTACAAATACCTAGGTGTCTGGTTAGACTGTAAACTCTCCTCCAAGACTCACATTAAGCATATCCAATCCAAAATTAAATCTAGAATCTGCTTCCTATTTCGCAACAAAGCCTCCTTCACTCATGCTGCCAAACATACCCTCGTAAAACTGACCATCCTATCAATCCTTGACTTCGGCGATGTCATTTACAAAATAGTCTTCAACACTGTACTCAGCAAACTGGATGTAGTCTACCAAATCAAATCAAATCAAATGTATTTATATAGCCCATCTTACATCAGCTGATATCTCAAAGTGCTGTACAGAAACCCAGCCTAAAACCCCAAACAGCAAGTAAGGCAGGTGTAGAAGCACGGTGGCTAGGAAAAACTCCCTAGAAAGGCCAAAACCTAGGAAGAAACCTAGAGAGGAACCAGGTGATGAGGGGTGGCCAGTCCTCTTCTGGCTGTGCCAGGTGGAGTTTATAACAGAACATGGCCAAGATGTTCAAATGTTCATAAATGACCAGCATGGTCAAATAATAATAATCACAGTAGTTGTCGAGGGTGCAACAAATCAGCACCTCAAGAGTAAATGTCAGTTGGCTTTTCATAGCCGATCATTGAGAGAATCTCTACCGCTCCTGCTGTCTCTAGAGAGTTGAAAACAGCAGGTCTGGGACAGGTAGCACGTCCGGTGAACAGGTCAGGGTTCCATAGCCGCAGGCAGAACAGTTGAAACTGGAGCAGCAGCACGGCCAGGTGGACTGGGGAGTCATCATGCCAGGTAGTCCTGAGGCATGGTCCTAGGGATCAGGTCCTCCGAGAGAGAGACAGAGAGAAAGAGAGAATTAGAGAGAGCATACTTAAATTCACACAGGACACCGGTTAAGACAGGAGAAATACTCCAGATATAACAGACTGACCCTGGCCCCCCGACACTACTGCAGCATATATACTGGAGGCTGAGACAGGAGGGGTCAGGAGACACTGTGGCCCCATCCGATGATACCCCCGGACAGGGCCAAACGGGCAGGATATAACCCCACCCACTTTGCCAAACACAGCCCCCACACCACTAGAGGGATATCTTCAACCACCAACTTACCATCCTGAGACAAGGCCGAGTATAGCCCACAAAGATCTCTGCCACAGCACAACCCAAGGGGGGGCGCCAACCCAGACAGGAAGACCACGTCAGTGACTCAACCCACTCAAATGACGCACCCCTCTTAAGGACGGCAGTGCCATCTATTTTGTCACCAAAGCCCCATATACTACCCACCACTGCTACCTGTATGCTCTTGTTGGCTGGCCCTCGCTACATATCGTCGCCAAACCCACTGGCTCCAAGTCATCTATAAGTCTTTGCTAGGTAAAGCCCCGCCTTATCTCAGCTCACTGGTCACCATAGCAACACCCACTTGTAGCACGCGCTCCAGCAGGTATATTTCACTGGTCATCTCCAAAGCCAACACTTCCTTTGACCGCCTTTCCTTCCAGTTCTCTGCTGCCAAATGACTGGAACGAATTTTAAAAAATCACTGAATCTGGAGACTTATATCTCCCTCTCTAACTTTAAGCATCAGCTGTCAGAGCAGCTTACCGATCACTGTACCTGTACACAGCCAATCTGTAAATACCACACCCAACTACCTCATCCCCGTATTGTTATTTATCTTTTTGCTCTTTTGCACCCCAGTATCTCTACTTGCACATTATCATCTGCACATCTATCACTCCAGTGTTAATGCTAAATTGTAATTATTTCGCCTCTATGGCCTATTTATTGCCTTACCTCCCTTATCTTCTACATTTGCACACACTGTACATAGATTTTTCTATTGTGTTATTGACTGTACATTTGTTTATGTGTAACTCTGTGTTGTTGTTTTTGTCACACTGCTTTGCTTTATCTTGGCCAGGTCGTAGTTGTAAATGAGAACTTGTTCTCAACTGGCCTACCTGGTTAAATAAATGTGAAATAATAAATACATTTAAAAAAAAAACAGGAAGCCAGTGTAGAGAGGCTAGCATGGGAGTAATATGATTTTAAAAAATGGTTCTAGTCAAGATTCTAGCAGCCGTGTTGAGCACTAACTGAAGTTTATTTAGTGCTTTATCCAGATAGTCGGAAAGTAGAACATTGCGGTAGTCTAATCTAAAAGTGACAAAAGCATGGATACATTTTTTTGCATCATTTTTGGACAGAAAGTTTATGAATTTTGCAATGTTATGTAGTTGGAAAAAAGCTGTACTTGAAACAGTCTTGATATTTTCGTCAACAGAGAGATCAGGGTCCAGAGTAACGCCAAGGTCCTTCACATTTTTATTTGAGACACCTGTACAACCATCAAGATTAATTGTCAGATCCAACAGAAGATCTCTTTGTTTCTTGGTACCTAGAACTAGCATTTCTGTTTTGTCCGAGTTTAAAAGTAAAACATTTGCTGCCATCCACTTCCTTATGTCTGAAACTCAGGCTTCCAGCGAGGGCAATTTTGGAGCTTCACCATGTTTCATCAAAATGTACAGCTGTGAATTGTCAGCATAGCAGTGAAAGTTAACATTATGTTTAAGAATGACATCACCAAGAGGTAAAATTTATAGTGAAAACAATAGAGGTCCCAAAACGGAACCTTGGGGATCACCGAAATGTACAGTTATTTGTCAGAGGACAAACCATCCGCAGAGACAAACTGATATATTTTTCAGACAGATAAGATCTAAACCAGGCCATAACTTGTCCGTGTAGACCAATTTGGGTCCCAATCTCACCAACAGAATGTGGTGATTGATGGTATCAAAAGCAGCACTAAGGTCTAGGAGCACGAAGACAGATGCAGAGCCTTGGTCTGGCACCATTAAAATGTAATTTACCACCTTCACGCGGCTATGATGGGGTCTAAAACCAGACTGAAGCGTTTCGTATACATTGTTAGTCTTCAGGAAGGCAGTGAGTTGCTGCACAACATCTTTTTTTGTTGAGAGGAATGGGAGATTTGATATAGGCTGATAGTTTTTTATATTTTCTGGGTCAAGGTTTTGCTTTTTCAAGAGAGGCTTTATTACTGCCACGTTTAGTGAGTTTGGTACACATGCAGTGGATAGGGAGTCATTTATTGTGTTCAACATAGGAGGGTCAAGCACAGGAAGCAGCTCTTTCAGTAGTTTAGTTGGAATACGGTCCAGTATGCAGCTTGAAGGTTTAGAGGCCATGACTATTTTCATCAAGAGATATAGAATTTAAAAACTTGAGTGTCTCCCTTGATCCTAGGTCCTGGCAGTGTTATGCAGACTCAGGACAACTGAGCCTTGGAGAAATACGCAGATTTAAAGAGGAGTCTGTAATTTGCTTTCTAATGATCATGATCTTTTCATCAAAGAAGTTCATGAATGTATCACTGCTGAAGTGAAAGCCATCCTCTCTTGGGGAATGCTGCTTTTTAGTTAGCTTTTCAACAGTATCAATAAGACATTTTGGATTGTTCTTATTCTCCTCAGAAAAATAGGATGATCAGCAGCAGTGAGGGCTCTTCGATACCGCACGGTACTGTCTTTCCAAGCTAGTCGGAAGACTTCCAGTTTGGTGTAGCGCCAATTCCGTTCCAATATTACGCAAGGTTAAATTAAGTTCCTCAGTTAGGTGGTTAACCGATCGTTGTAATCTGACGTCCTTGGATAGGTGAAGGGAGTCTGGAAGGGCATCTAGGAATCTTTGGGTTGTCCTAGAATTTATTGCACAGCTTTTGATGATCCTTGGTTGGGGTCTGAGCAGATAATTTGTTGCGATTGCAAACGCAATAAAATAGTGGTGCGATAGTCCAGGATTATGAGGAAAAACATTAAGATCCACAATATTTATTCCACAGGACAAAACTAGGTCCAGAGTATGACTGTGGCAGTGAGTAGGTCCGGAGACATGTTGGACAAAACCCACTGAGTCGATGATGGCTCCGAAAATCTTTTGGAGTGGGTCTGTGGACTTTTCCATGTGAATATTAAAGTCACCAAAAAATGGAATATTATCTGCCATGACTATAAGTTCCAATAGGAATTCAGGGAACTCAGTGAGAAGAAGAAAACACAGTCATTTTTGGGGGGTAAATTTAAATTTGGTATCGTAAATGTTAGCAAAACCTCCGCCTTTGCAGGATGTGCAGGGGATATAGTCACTAGTGTAACTAGGATTAGAGGCCTCATTTAACACAGTAAATTCATCAGGCTTAAGCCATGTGTCAGTCAGGCCAATCACATCAACATTATGATCAGTGATTAGTTCACTGACTATAACTGCCTTGGAAGTGAGGGATCTAACATTAAGTAGCCCTATTTTGAGATGTGAGATATCACAACCTCTTTCAATAATGACAGGAATGTAGGAGGTCTTTATTCCAGTGAGATTGCTAAGGCGAACACCGCCATGTTTAGTTTTGCCCAACCTAG